>NW_024582404.1:1335453-1367311 GCF_018398535.1 Haplochromis burtoni | reverse complement strand
CTGCTAACACTTGCGACCTGTGACATCCTCTGACAACGGTGGGAGTTTTGAAAGTAAACCGCAAGTTTTGACCCTATGGAAGATTTCGTTTTCAGATGCAGTGTGTGTGTGTGTGTGTGTATATAGGATTTAATATTTTTTATTAAAGCCTACATGGCAGTTGAAGCAGTCGATCACAGACCTGTATCAAAATAACACAACAGGCTATATTTATGCAATCGCTCAGCGTCTGTGGCCTGATTCGCTCATGACCTGATTCATGGTGAGTGACAGACTGAGTCACAAGCCCTAAGAAGTCTTTTTAAACTAGGGCAGGGGCAGCTGTCCAGAAGTTACATAAACTTTGACCAACTTTTGTAACAAATCACTCACACGGCAGAAATTAGTTAATGTATCAAGCAACCGAGAACTGAAAATGTGACGACATAAAAAAGATCAGCTGAGATGAGTTCAGCAGCTGCTTTATTGTAGTGCAAGATACCGAGCTTTCTTTGCAGATTTGTTTTTTTAGCATGTTCACTTGAGCTAATCTGTGCTGGCAGAAGCTGCCTGATCCTTTTTGTGATTGTTGGTGTTACATAAGGTGAAGTTTCTTTGCAGTGAAATGTCCTCCTGTCCAAACACTGAACTACATCTGCTTGGCTTCCAAGCTTATACAACACCTGTCAGAACGCAGCAGCTTCCTTTTATGGACATTTACTTTTTGGAACAGCTGTTAACATTTGACTAATATCACCAGACCTGTTGTCACTGTATCTGATCTATTTTCTACAACAACCAGTCAAATATGATAATAAATCAAATGTAAAAAGTATTAGATTTGATTTGTGTACTTGTCAGAGTGATAGACCTAACATAAAACAAAAAGAAACAAACATTGGCATAGAAAACAACGCAAAAAAAATAATAAAAAGAAATCAGTAAAATAAGCAAAATCATAAAAATTGTTTGCCAAGATGGTAAAAGACATTGACCCATTGGTATACCGCAACATTAGCAAGTGTCTTTAGTCAGAAGTGACTATTCTTAGATTGGAGAATGGTAAATAAACACGTTGTAGCAGGTTGTAAACATCTATATTTCATAAATGAAGTTGGGAATTTTAGCGTCTGAGTTAAATAGGAAGTTGGTATTAGAAGAACCGCAGTTTCTGTGGAGGTCTCTTGTCTATAATTAGCTTCACGTATACACATGATTTTTTTTAAGTTAGAAAAGTCTGACAGATGTATTATTTTTAAAATTTCTATCTTTCATGAGTTAGTTTCACAACATTTGACAGGAGAATGCAAGTGTACTTTGTGGGACTAATCATTTAGGATGGGCAGTAGAGGTCAGCTGGGTCAAAAGCTCCAGGTCTCTGTTTGATCATAAACATACAAGTCCACATTTAGCAGGTCATTTCTAGTTCAGGCAACCCTGTAATCAAGATAAAAGCTCAGCTTTCCTTTTTCCTTTGGTCTCATCTTCACCTGCTTTGTAGAAGAAGTCACAGGTCAAAGGTAGAAGCACCACTTTGAGGTTTGAGTCTCATAAGCAATTATCTAATGAGTGAGGTGGCAGAACAGGGTTTGATTTTTGTTGGTCTTTGTTGTTTCTTTCTTCATTTTTCTTGCTATCTTCCATCATTCCTCAGCAGAAGCATTAAAACAATCCTGAATGATACTCAGATTTTCACACAGGCTTCTGTTTTGCTTAAATTAAACTTACAGTTGATGTCCTTCTAGAAGACCCCCTCCACACGTGACCACAATCTCTCATTTTACTGTGCAGTCAATTCAGAATTCAATAGTCTGATGTTGTATCCCATTTGTAGGCGTTTTAGATTTGTTTGTACAGGTTAATAAGGAAACGATTGCTTGCATATTAGCATTGCTTCCTCCGCTAACAGGTTAAACTGGCCTTTTATTGATACTTGTTCTGAAAACTTGCCTTTGTTGTAATCCTGTAGATTAACATCTCACTCCAGCGCTCTTCTGCACATCATTACAGATGCTCCGAAACACACATCTGACCACACCCATCGGCAACACCAGATGTGGTCAAAGCTTTTAGCTCTGAAGCGTCCAAGTAAAGATGAGCTAAGTTAGCAGGAATTCAGGGCGTCCTGCTAAAACTTTTATTACGACCATCTGAGTGAGAGTGAAACAGTGACATGTGATCAAATCACAACTACAACTCACAAGATGAGGAGATATCCACCCTCACCCTGTGACAAAGTAATCTACTAGTAATATGAGTCTGCATTTAAACAGTTAAACAATGCTGGATGATGTTGAAACAGTTTATTTTTTACCCCCTTTTGTTTTGCATTTTTATCCACAGCTGAACTTCGTCTTAATGTTTATGCAGTTTTAATATGATTTTGTAAAGCCATACATTGTTGTTTCCACAGAAACGAGCTTTAATAGACTTGACTTTAATCGGATTTCTCAACATTCAGGCTGTTTAAAAGAAATCTGTGACTATTTTTTAATTGATTCTTTTGAAGAGCGTTCTGTCACGGTCCTGGATCGTTTGACCCAGTGTTTCATTTTATTTTGATATTCGTATTTCATGTTTTGGTTCATTTTGTTGTCTTTAGCTCCTAGGTTGCCTAGTTATAGTTCTTTGTTCATTTAGACTCCTTTGTGTCATCTTCTCCTGTGTTAAAGTTCCCCTTGTTGTGTCTTATCCATCATGTTTTATGTCTGCGTGGTTCATGTCGTCAAGTTCGGGTCACATCTGCGTCCCGTCATGTTTCCTGTTTATTTTGAAAGTCTTACACTCCCCCTGTGGTGTCATTATGATTTGTTTGTGTCAGCTGATCACCTCATGTGTGCATTTTGTCTCTTACTGCTCGTTGTCAGGTCGTCTGCCTATGTAACCCCCATGTTAATCATAGTCAAGGTCACAGTTAAAATAATTACGTTTAGTTCATGGTTATTGTTGTTCTTTGATTTATTCATGTATCAGCCAAATAAAGGCTCGCCTTGTTTTGAAACTTGGTCTCCCACCGTGTCTGCTCCTGGGTCCACCTCATCATCACACCGGCGCACCCCGCCGTCACACGTTCACTGCTTTCCCCTACATAATTCCTAAAAAGCACACTGGGCTAATGACTGTTTCCACAATCTGTTCTTTCATTTCAATTAGTCTCTGCACCAACCCATAAATGATTCATAGAACCCACCCTTAGCCTGTCTTCATAACTAATAAGGATAAGTGATATGGAGGAACAGCTACAGTGTTACGTTGGCACAACAAAAGATCAGAAAGGTCTGAGATTACAATCGTCACGTTGAGACAAATGTCCTCAGTAGGGCTGGGACATATCGTACCGTTTAAAAAAAAAAAAAAATGCCTTTTTGCATTTGCACTGTAAAATTTTTAAATAACTTTAATACAAATACATTGATTTTTATTTTTATTTTTTTTTTTTGCACTAATAAAGTTGTGGAGTTGTAAAGTATTTTGTCTAGTGTCACTTATATCGTCAGTTATATAGCTATCGCAATTTTCAAATGTATATCATGATAAATATTTTTGGTCATATCGCCCTGCTCTAGTCCTCAGCCAAAGCAGGACGCCACCCTCACTGAACTGCTGTCTGAGTTTGGGAAATGCTCATGCTAACAAACTCTTCTGTACGCTACCTCATATGGTAAAAGGAGCTATCTTCAGAATTAGTGAAACATGTCTCTCGATCCTCTGGCCTGATAACGCAAACGGCTCCCAACCTCCAGGATTTGATCAGTTAAATCCCTTTTTCGCTAATATGGCTTAAAAGGATTTTCTCTGTACATTATTATAGCATCAAACAAGTCATTTCCAGCAACTAGATCCTTTCCTGTTTTCTAACTCTACATGATATGGTTGAAACTAGCATTTAGTGCTTAAGGTTTCTTGCAAGAGCACATGCAATCAAACATCAAAGTGACCTTTCCCATTGATTTCCTGTTTCTGTGTCACAGGGAAACAGGTTGGCTAATAGGGCTGTGTTATGCAACAGCATGCAGCTGTAGGCTTTTACCCAGAAATCCTGCCAGTGTTCAACTTGAGGAGATTAAGGTTGAGTGAATGCCCACCCTGATAGTAAATGGGCACTGCAGGGCCATTTTTAGTTATTTTTCACTTTGATTGAAAAACAAAAAAGGAAGGTTTCAAACTTTGAGTGTTCGTTTCTACCCAGGGCTCTGTGGCATTCTACTTCAGTGTGTTTAAGGCGTACAGGAATACCTATTACAAATAAAATGCTGGCATAATGTGTTTTTTTTCTAGCACGGGGTTTTCTTTATTTGTAAAATTCACATTTTTGGATGCAAATTACAGGAGAGCTCAATCAGCAGACTGTAAAATCACTCGTGTTTGCTCTCCATAATTCCTCAATGTAAACAGAAAGGAAATATTTGTCTATTGTCTCATCTCGTTGCGTGTGAATGCCAGGACAAACACGGTTAATTATATCCTTGGCTAGGAGAGCTCGCCTGTTCCTTGTAATCCACGTTTTTGTGTGTGTGTGTGTGTGTGTGTGTGTGTGTGTGTGTGTGTGTGTGTGTGTGTGGATTATAACTGCTTGAAGGAACACCCTGAGTTGTGGCTCTCCTTGTTCAGCATCGGGTCATCATCTGACTTGCAAAGGAAAGCACTTTATTCTGCTCTGTTGGCTCTTTCTGTATTTAAAGCTGCGGGTTTAATTAGCCCGTACGTGCCGCCCACATTCAGATCCACATTAAACGCAGATGACTACCATTACTCTCAGCAAAGGCACCTGTCCCACTATAATAAATTTGGATTTTTTATTAGCATCATTATTTTCCCCCGTGTCCTCAGTTTGCTCTGGCTACGATACCTGCAGCTCAGCAGGTTTGAGCTCACGCTGCTTTGTGCCAAGGATTTATTTGTTTTACCTTGTTCCCTCAGTTGTGTCGGGCAGATGTGTTTGAGACTACAAAGACCATTATTTAGAAGGCTAATATGACTTATAGTGTTGAAGAAGACCAGTCACTACAAAGTGTTCCCACTGTGGATTAAAGAATTAATAATAATAATAATATTTCATTAATAAACTGAGCTACAAGACCAGGAGTAGCATAAACACAAAGTTTATTCAAAAAGTTCCCATGAAAGTGAAAAAACAAACATAATTCTCTTTCTTCTTTCCAGCCAAGCTTTTTTGGGACATTATCTAAGGAGAGAGCGGTGCTGGACAACAGACTGGTAAGTCACCTTTATATCATCTTCAAGCAGCTAAATGATGATGCCTGCAAAGGAGTGTGTGTGTGTGTGTGTGTGTGTGTGTGTGTGTGTGTGTGTGTGTGTGTGTGTGTGTGTGTGTGTGTGTGTGTGTGTTTTCTTTGAACTGAAAATTCCTGATTTAAAAAATTCCCAAAAAGCAGCAGCAGATGTCTGAGTGTGTGTGTGCATACGTGTGCCTGTGTGTGCCTTGTTTAAAACATTGTTTCAGAGCTGCCTTACCCTCTAAATATGATGGAATATGTTTTTTTTCCCCAAATTATTACATTTTAAAAAATCAAGTCTTTCAGGCAGTCCTGTGTCTGGCAGATGGCAAGAATCTTGTCTCTTTGTTGATGATACCATGTTTTTTGGAAATACAAAGACTTCCTTGATCTCACTCTTGTCGTGTAATGCAAATTGCAATTGCAAATACCTCAGAAAACCAATTAAGCTGCAACAAAAGAAATGATTACGGCGCGCAGTTGTTTGCCTGGCTATATCTATCAGGGAGGGGAGTCTGTGGTGTCCTGTGCCAACTGGCACATGAGTTATTTAATTACTTAGCTCAGTGGCACCAAATGAAGCCGACAGATTTATGGATTCATCCATTACCCATCTATCAGAAAACAATAAAAGCTTCCCTTTCTGCCCTGTGTACAAAGTGCCCATGTGCAGTGTGACCATCAAGCAGCATCCCCCTGCTCTGTCTGGAGGCCTTTCTCAGCCTTTAAGTAATGGGCTGCAGCAGGTGGGTGGGCGGTCTACTGTTGATTCACAGGTATTGGAGGGCCTGATCATGAAAAACTGTTTAAATCCTTTGATACTGTGAAGAGTCAAAGCTGGTCCAATGCCAGACTGGATTATTGATGTTTGGTGGCACTTGGTTTGGGGGAATGTGGCCAAGTCTTTCAGCTGCCCCGAGGAACAAAGAACGCTTCAGTCTTCATTCAGATCCTGGTTCAAGTTTTTTCTTTTTTCTTTCCCAGGTTGAACAAATATGTTAATGTCCCTGTAACATAACTGCTGTGGTTAAAGGAGCTTTTGGGGAGGACAAAAGTACGAGACGAACTTCTTTTTTTGGTGCTCTGTAGATCAGTGATGACACTGAGCTTTGCTGCATTGTGTCACATTTGTGATCTATCTTAGCCTTGGTCAGTAAAGTGCTCAAAGTCTGTTAGATGCTACTGTGTTGATTCTAGAGTCTGTGTTGCGATTGTTGTACATTTTATATTCTTTTAGGATGAACTGTTTATTTCTTTTTGCTCCAGGGTGCATGAGTGAATGAAGTTTGCTGCTGTAAAATTAAAGGTTACAAGCTCGGTGCTGCCATGATTGTTTTTGTTCCCCCCCCCGAGTCCAAGGCCTCACAATACTCACACCATAAATATACCTCCCCTCTAAGGTCTGTTGATGCCATGGCAACAGCTGGTAACTCATTATCAAAATACATACTGTTCGGACAAACTAATTTAATACTTTAGATAACCTTTCATATGCTATAATTAGATAATTATAAGATAAGTGGATGCACAGATGTGCATGCAGCATTCAACCTGATATGTAGCGAAGAGAGGAAAGAACGTCAAAATCTGTCACAGGTTTTGAAACGTGCCTTTAGTTGCAGCAGAGACAGGATGCAAACAAAAGCAGACAAAACCTAAACTGGGGGGAAACTAGAAACAAGCATAAAGAAACCAAAGACCTGGACATGAGAAATGCAATCAGAGAAACACAGACGATTCAGCAACAAACAGAGGGATAATGAGGGAATGAGACACAGGAAGAGAGCACAGCTGGGAGAAATCACACACAATGAGACACTAACACAGCACACGAGACCGTCAAAGTAAAACAGGAAACATGAGGCAGGCACAGAGACACAGACTTGACACGGAAACAATGACAAGCACCGACATGAAAACACAACTTTATTAGACGTCACACAAGGAACAGAGGCAGAAACCAAGAGACTAGAAACTATAAATAACAATGAAATCCAAGACTATAAATAATTCATAACACAAAGCACCCGGTTACAGAGCCAGGACCGTGACAAAATAATTTAATCCTGGCATCAAGGAATTTCTCAGTCTCAGTTTGAACCACAGATAATGTCTCTTGGAGTTTCCCCTGGAAGAGCTGGAGATTATTAGAGCTTGTGAACCTCAAAATAATTTTGAGGTTCACAAGCTAAAATTGTTGAGATCTGCAATTCCAGGCTTCTTTGTAGCAGGATAATCCACTCAGGTTTCATTTCCCCTGTTTCCTTTAAGCACTGGTATAGGAAAGGTTTCCGTTTCTGTCCCACTGAAATCTCCTTTGGATTTCAGAGTGACCTCACTTGTGGGATGGCACAGGTGGAGCGGGGTCTGGCTGGGGATTATGCAAATCTTTTGCATGCTGAACAATGGCACTCTCAGTGGGACAGTCAGCCAGAGAAGACAGACGCTATGATACCACCACAGCTTTGTGGGATTAGTCTAATAATAAAGCCAGAATTGTGCCTAAATCCTAATTGATTTTATTTTACCCTTCATGCACATTGTACTCATTATTGTATACTGAATAAATCCAACTCACAGCTGTGACTGAGTCTGATCACGGGCCTCTATAGGTGAACTGAGGATGCCAACTAGTGCAAACATGGTCATTTTGTGTGGTAAAGTAGGAAGAGATTTGAGTTTATATCTCGGTGAAGCAGTGCCACATATTTGAATGGAATGTGCTTGATAAATAAATCTCAGCTGAGTTCATTTCTCTGCCTTTCTGTCAAAATTTTCTCTGGCTTTCAGCATCTTGATGTTTAGTCTCAAGGTGCATGTAAAATCAAAGCAAATCACCCACTAATATGGAGCCTAGCACAAATAAGTCTTTGATGTTACTGCCATCAACGTGATGACTGCTGTAATTTAATGACAGATAATTTACTGCAGTCAGTCGTGTAGCTCTTTATTTTTAATTAAAAGTGAATAACGAGATGAATAAAACTGCATCAAATGGCTTGTAATGGATTGGGAGCCTTTGACCGTTAATAGGAATGGGTATCCCATGACAACGAAAGCAGGATGCTCACTCAAAAAGAAGTACTGTGAATTTTAATGAAGGGGGATTTTAGTGGTGAGCGGAGTAGTAGTGAGTGAATAATTTCTCTGAGAGACTTCTCACGGGTGCTTTGGGTCTTTCGTGTAATATGAAGGGCTGATCACACAGTCACACAACCCTAATACCTTGTTTTTTTTCGAGACAAGACAAGATCTGAGCTTGTAGAGAAAGATTGGAAACAAGGTTGATTTGCTGGTTGATTATATGCCTTTACTTCTGGCTATGGGCTCTGTGTAGTGTCAAAAAGAATAAGACTGCAGGTACAAGTGGCTGAAATGAGCAAACTACATCCAGGTGACAGAGTGAGGTGCTCAGTTACTCAGGAGGGGATCAGAGTAGAGCTGATCCTCTGAATTGAAATCAGCTGGTTTAGATGGTTCGGGCATGTCTGACCAGCATCAGACCCCCGGGGTGGATCCAGGACACGCTGAAGAGATTATGTCTCTTGACTGGCTCGGGGTATCCCCTGGAAGAACTGGAACTGGTGGCAGTGGAGAGGGTATCTCAGCTTAGGCTGCTTCCCCTGTGAGCTGGAACTGGATAAGCTACAGGAAATGGATGGATGAATCTGTTTTTTAAAATATTTTCTTTTAAATTATTCCTTTGTTTGGCTATTGTAGCTGACAAAAAAGGAGACACCTGCCTCGCATAGGAGTGTGGTAAAGTGTTCACCAGGGATAGCCTTACATGCTCTGTGTGATAAAATCACACAGAGCATGTAAGGCGGAGCTGACCTGCAAGGTGCAGGGCTGCTGTATACAGACTGAAGCAGCTTAAATAGTGCACAATATGTTAGAGTTACCTATTTGATGCATAGAAAGGTTTGAGCTGAGCCGTCAGCTCATGTGGGAAGCACTGAGACCAGCAGAGCTTGACTTTGAGGCCTTGATTAAAGAAGCAAAACAAAAGCTGACATGTCGAGATTAATCACGTTAAACGCATTAGTAAGTCATCCAGGAAGATCATGCACACAATGTAAATGATGACATTGGAATTTAATTTCATTTAATGCTTTTCTTATGTTATTTATTGCCACATTAGCAATGCTAATGCTTCATATTGCAAGTAATGTTGCTTCTGGGGGTGCTCCGTTCTGGTGGAGCTGCACCACAATCGGTTTCCACATAATGTAAACACTCATTGTTTCACTAATGTGAAATTCAGCCATTTAACTGATCCTTATGTGAGCTTTTTTTTTTCTTTTGTCAACAGTCAACAACAAATGCTTCCCAGCAGACACTGAACTCATCTCGGATTACCTACAGGGATTATTTGACAGTGGCATAATCTTTATGGACTTTTGCTTGTCGCAAACCCACATGATCCATTACTGCAAACCATGGAGGCCAAACGGTTTTAGCTCATGGACCACTGGACCAGCCCAATGCGATTGCAAGCTTTGCTGCATACTGTAGTTTTAAAAATATCGTTGTGTTAGTGATGAGTACGGGTACATTTTCAGTACATTCACATCAATTTACAAAATAAATGATGAACAGCCAGATGACAAGTGTAACTTTAGTGAAAAGTCTCAGGTTTTCCACATTTTATCAGTCTGACAACATTACATATACATTGCAAAATCACAGTGGCAGTATCTGACTTCCTGATGGAAAATGAGTGCATTTTAAAAATTGTTACGGTCTTCTCTTCTCTTCTCTTTTGGCATTTTGCAAAGCCATCCAGTGGGGCACACTGGAGCCTCTGACTGTGGCTCTAAACCTTACTGAGAAAACTATGATAAGAACATGCCACATGAGTGATGTGTGTATGCTAAAATATAGACGGGTTATATAAGGGCACCAGTTACATAAATATTTTCCTCAAATAAATCAAAAGCCAAAGCGTGTTCCTTCAGAGTTCTGATCTTCCTCCAACATCAGCAACCCACTGCTGGGAAAGTGTTTCTGAGCCAAAAGCAGAGTGCTGTATCTTTTCTATTTAACCGTTTGTGTCTGTGTAAGAGCAGCAGGAATAACAACAACAAGGAATCCTCTTTGAGTTTATTAAAGCTCAGTACCTGGGGCTCTAAGTCATATTGAGACAAACGGTTGTTTGTTGCTGTCATCTCAAAGAACTCATTTAAGGGTTCCTGAAACAGCATACAATACAGAGATGCTTTCAGGAAGAGTAACAACATAAACGGTAGGAAAGAGAAGGAGATTTGGTGGTTCACAAACACAGCTTGTATTTTCTGAGTAACTGCTGGAACTCTCCAAAGTTTCAAACAATGAGGTCAGTGGATGTACAAGTAATCCCTGCGAGTCCAGAAGCTCAGCAGGCTTCAGAACGCTCGAAACGCTCAGTTTCAAAATGTTATTTTACTTTATTTCAACACAAGAAAAGCAACAAAAAAAAGTGAAATAATAAGTGAAATTACTTTTGTGTTATTCATAATCCTTTTTAGACAGAAAAGTCTAATTTCCCTGTTGTTAAGGTGGATTAGAAGAAACAACTTAATTGTTTCAAAGTTGCTGCTGCTCTTACATTTCCAGCCATTTAGTATTTAGAGCTGCGTGGAAATATTTGTTTGTAGATTGTGTTTTTAAAAACACGTGAACGCGGATTCGACATCTTATTTACAGAGTGGTTAACTGTGATCCAAACAGGCCAAACTAAAACCTCTCCCTGGTTCAGCAACACGCAGAAACAGATTTGTCTAAAAATACTTGTGAGAATAAATTTTTTTGACACGTCACTTAAATTGCAGTCAAATGGAACATGTAATCCGGTTACAGCCCATATGTGATAAGTACCAGTTGGAGAGTGGATTATTCCAAAAACACCAGACAGTACCACGAGCAGTGACATTTAACACGGGTGGTCCCAGTGGGAATTAAACTGCTGACCCAGGCTGTATTAGCGACCGGCCTCCACATGGCACCGAAGTGCCCTTTGGTGAATTAATTATGCTGATGGCAGATGTTCATAAAGATTTTAAAGAAGTGCTTCCCCCTTTTAAAATAAGGGATGCATGAACTATTTTTTTATTTTATTATTAGAACCCTCCAGTAGTTCTATAACTACCCCCACTGCCCTGTCATGCATTTATTTAAAAACACTGTGATGAGTAGGCAGCTAAATCCCCCCAAAATAAAGAAAGAAGTAATCGCACTACTCTCCAGGTGCAAGACAAAGCTGTATGCAGCCCCAAATCTCTTCAATCTCTTCATACAGCTTAAACAACACAAATAACTTTGTATAAAATATGCTAAGAGATGCTGAACAAACACAGTTACTTTGCCTGAGCAGATAACTCATCTCTCTGTTGAAATCATGCTGTAACAACGTTGTTCTTTTTCTCCCACTTCCTGCTCTTGTCTTCGCTGTAACGCCTGTGTGCACACATCCGAATGTTATCTTAAAAAGCATTTTCCTTCATTGAATTCTTGCTCGGGCTTTATGAAAGCTTTGACTTTACGTCTTGCTTCGGTTTTCTGACAGGGTGCCATGAATCAAGCCAAGATCGCAGACGTGTTGCACAACCAAGTCGTCTGCTAACCTTCTGCTGGAATTAGGCTGGGCAGTGTCACACACACGCCTGCAGATGTTACGTAACCTTGTCATTGCAGGCATCACGTCTCTTCTCGCAGATATCCACACATAGATAAACACTGAGCCATAGGGATGAAATTAACTGGTTCAGAGGGGGAACGTGTTTGGATGTGTTTGTGCTGAACGGTTAGCTCCTTGCAAACAAGTCTCATGGGCTGCTGGTCTTGTGATTATTAGTCACGGCCTGGACGTTGGCCTGAAGCCAGGCTCGTACTTCTTTTACATGTGCGTGCACTCTTACAGATATCTTTGTGAGATCCAGTCTAAGATTTAGAAATCCGAGTGAGTAGTTGTTTTTTTTTAGGAAAGTGAGTATTTTGTTCTGTTCTAACTTTTTCACGTTCCTCCAAAGGACCCTCAAACGGTTAAAGAGAAGGCTAACATTGGCTAACATTTGGGGCTTCTAACTTAGTTGTAATGGCTAAGGTGAGGATGAGGGTCTAGGGAATATTGCATTCATTGCATGTGAATGAACACCCACTCAAACACATACATGAATAGCAGAGATAACCTCTACATACTCTGAACTAAGGGAAGGAAGTGTATGTTCTGGATGTTATCACCCAGATTAACACTACAAGTGCTGCTTCAAGTGGTGACTGCTTAAAGAGAAGGATGAAAATAGCAACAGCGCTTCATGGAACATTTATTTGTCGCATAAGGGACGACGATGAAGGTTGTGTCTGCTGTATTGTGATGATGATGATGTAGCACTCTGAGTCTGGAGACATTGTGCATCTACTGAAGTCTTAAAAACTTCTCTTTTTAACAGGGCATTTACTTGAGCTGCAATTCAAAAAAATTAGCGAGTTAATTAATAACAGCTGCTTGGTTTTGAGTTTTCCTCACACTATCCAAAAACCTGTATGCTAGGTTAGTTTGTGATTGTTAATTGGTGTTCGCTGTGTATGTGAGCGGGAATGGTTGTTTGTCTGATGTTTAAGCGACACAGCCTCCAAAATGTGGTCGGCTCTGGATTTCAAATATGACAACGGGGCCTGATTTGATGATAAGAAGCACTGATTGCTGGAACAAGGTCTTATGAGTTCTTCTGTACAAGCGGGAGTCTGTTCCTGCACGCCTCTGAATTTTAAAATTAGTTCTGTATTTTACTGGAAGCCGCTGAAAGAATGGTTAAGAAACAGAATTTAAAATTGTCCTGACAAGAAAAAGTGTGATGCGCTAGTTTTTGTTAGCACCCTAGCTGCTGCCTCCTGATGACTCCAAGCAAAAAGTGAGTTATGCTGTTGTAGTGTAGATGGAAGAAAATGACTAGGATTGACATATAGCTTGTTATGTCAGATTTTGGCAGTTTTAGATGAAAGAAACAGCACTGTTTGGACTCACAGATGTGAGATTCAGAGTTCTAAAGCTATTTATATTATGTTTGAAATCTAATATCAATGACCTGATGTGGCCTGTTTAGAGTTACTGACTTTCTTAGTAAAACAATCCAGGCCAAAGACGAGGAACTCTGTGTTTTCAAAGCTGATGTGAAGCACTTATAATAAGAAATCGGTGCATATGTCTCCTTTTATTTTACCAGCATTTATGCTGCCATACATCCTAAAACAACAAAAAAAAACATGGCGTGTGGAAACGCTTCTTTACAAATACAAATAAACATAGCTGAATGTTTTGCATTTCAGGAACTAGACTCTGACGTGAACTCCTGAAGCGGATATTTGTGCGGTGACTCGTGAACTCGATTGCTTTGATGAAAAGCTGAAGTTGAATGTTTTGACTCTGACTCCTTAAAGCCTTTTCCTTCCACTTAACCTTCCAGCATTAAAACAAAGACCAAATCTGACCCACGACCTTTGGAGTATTATCTCTGACCAAACAAGGAGATGGCTAACTGAGATATCATTAAAGGTCTGGTAGCTTATGAATGAAGAAGTGGACTGAGAGGGTTTGTGACTCTGTTAAAACTGACATCATTCACTCTTTGACCGCTGCTAGATACATTAGTTTCTAAATTCAAACTTCAAGATTCTTTATTTGTCACGTGCATGGTTATAAAGGTATAACATGCAGTGACCTGATACGCTCCTCGACTGTGCAAAGAAAAAAAGAGACAGACAGACAGAACTTTATATACAGTGAATGAATATATACAAAGAGGACATTATGTGCAGCAAGTGGGTGAGTTATGTACATTATATAAATAGAAATAAAATAAAACAATCTGGAAATTTACAGCTTGTGTACATTGCGTGGGAATGGTGTTAAAGTGTCTTGTGCTATAGCAAGACCAAAAGGATCGGGATGATATGAATGAGCCTCTCAGTTTTTGTTCAGATGGTGCGGAACCTTCTGCCTGATTTCAGAACGGTTCTTTGCTGGGATGCGACGGGTCCTTCAAAATCTGAGTTGCTCTAGTCCAGCATCTCCTGACATAAATGTCCTGTAGGGAAGGGAGAGCAGTCCTGCAGCAGCGTTCTGCCATACGGATCACAGCTGTGTCAAGGTTGTTTTTTTTTTTAATCCTTGACACAGTTTAAAAAAGAACAGCAATATTATTTGAAGCTTGTTTTTGTCCTTACAACAAATACAGTTCATATAATCCTATTAAAATCCTTGAAATCAAACTTTCTAACACTTTCAATTGCTCTCAGCCCTTGGGTCGTATCCTGTATGCTTTCATCTCAAGGGGTCACAAGTCCAAAAGGTGGCAAACTGCTGCTTTCGGTGGAATACTTACAAACAACTCTGACTGACTAGATTTCTTTCACATTAGGGAATAGTTGCTCTCTGAGTGCCTTAAAGACTGAAAAACACACCTCGCACACTTGACAAACAGTAAATCGCCTTTCCCCCCTGTTAGCTTCCCATGTGACAGAGGGTCCACATTACTACTTTGGTAAGTATGCAGATTTTCTCCCTTTTTCCTCCACTCCCTTCTCTCCAAATCCAGTAATCCAAGAGGAATTGGCTTAGTGACTTTCCAACCTGTCAGGGGAGGGAGGTTGCACAGAGCTGCAGAGAACAGTTTAAGCTGATTAACCCCAATAAGGAGGGTTATCTTATTAAAGCTTGACTTTAGAGGCGGTGTAGGTTGGCTGCATGAATATGACTGAACACAAGAAGTTCATTTACAAATGTTGGCTCAATAAAAGCTTATATAACTTGTTTTCAGCTCCTGAAATCCAACAGGATTTTGGAGTCACACAGTCAGACATACTTTCATCTGTTGTTATTTATGCTGGACAGTTTTTAAAAAACACATTTTTGTACTCATTTCTGCATGCAAGTATTTTGCAAAGCAATGTAGTTAAAACTGCATTAATTAAAGGTTTTCCATGTTAAATTCAGCCAAATTTCTATCATTAACAACAAAGTCAAACTGGAACAGATCCACTATCAAACAAAACTTTGTCTGTTTTTAATATATTTTGTCTTTATGGATTTTTTTGTTTGTGCAAATGTGCGTCCTTATCCTCACAAAATGAAAACAGTTTCCTAGAAGCCTACAAAGAAGATGGAATGAAAACAAGGACATTTGCATTTCATGTTTTTCTAAAAAGGGACAAACATCAGCGAATAGATTAACATTAATAACATTAATTAACATTAATAGATTAACAGCGAATAATAGGATCAACATGGCTGCTGAGAGCCTGTGACAAACCAAAAGCAGAAGTTTGTTTGCACTATTTCCAGCTGCTCCTAAAAAAAATAAATAAATAAAAAATAGACAACATGTAGAACAAAGTCGAATCCTGGGCTTACAAAGCTGCACAGTTTTCTATAACACCAGACTGGTGCGCTCTGATAATGACTGAAACTGATGCCTGCATCAGACACCTTTATGAGCACAGTGATGGTAGAAACAGTGAGGCTAATGAGTTTAGGCAGTGATCCATAAGCTCTCATATTAGCTGACATTATGGGGAGGAGGCTCCAAGCATCATCTCCTGGTTTTGAGTGAGAAAATGATTAAACCCTTTTTTCTTTACATTTGAGAAATGCAAAATGGAAAAAGTGCTTGAAAATATAGTCTTAAATCCTGACCCCACATCATCATCATCATCATCATCATCATAATAATAATATCTTTTTCCAAATATCTCTTTTCATAGCAACAAATCTTAATGTAACTAGATTTACTCAGTAAAACATGAGGAATAGCTGATGAAACTATTCATTTAGCTATTCTGACTAAATCTATTGGTGTGTTATATTTATAGAAAAATGAAATGACATTACATCCATCCATCTTCTTCTGCTTATCCAGGCTGGGTTGCGGGGGCAGCAGCCTAAGCCAGACCTCCCACTCCTTGGCCACCTCCTCCAGCTTGGGAGCACCAAGACGTTCTGCAGCGTGTCCTGGGTCTGCCCCGGGGCCTCCTCCCGGTGGGGACTCCTCCCTCCGCAAATCGCTACCTTAATGTGGTGGAGGGGTTTGTGTGTCCCCTATGTTGTCTGGGGGTTTTGCATAGGGTAGGGTCTCCCATGGCAAATTGGTCCTGGGTGAGGGACCAGACAAAGAACGATTCAGAAGACCCCTATGAGTAAAATATCAAGTGAACAGTTACCGGGGTTACCGGGGTCCCGGCCTGGAGCCAGGCCTGGGGAGGGTTCCCGAGGGCGAGCGTCTGGTGGCCGGCCGGGCACAGCCTGAAATAGGGACATGGGCCTATCCTCCTGCAGGTCCACCACCCGCAGGAGGCGCCATAGGGGCCGGGTACATTGTGTGCTGGGCGGCGGCCAGGAGCGGAGGCCCTGGTGGACCGACCCCCGGCTACCAAGGCTACCAAATGACATCACAGTGTGCAAAAAAATAAAAACTGTATAAAAATAATTTATACAGGTATAAATTTTAGATGTCAGCATCTATAGCTGTATTGTCATTTTATATGAGAGGATGTTTTAGGGCATATAGATGTATCCCTGCATACCTAAATGTAACACGTATGAGCTTTGCTGTAGTTTCTGCCATCTTGCAGCCACAATGTCTTTATTTTTCTGTCAAATCATGTCTGAAGCTTGGGGGCGATCATGAGAAAAACAGTTTTTCTTATCACACCCGAACACAAAGCCTCACAAAGAAATCTAGATATTAGAAATTTATGCAATGAAGACGCTCCGGGCAGAATTATGCATATATCGGCTATTAAACAAGGCAGATTTCAGCTCAAACCGGCTAATAAGCAACTGCCTTTGTTTGCCATTTTACTGTAACGAGAAAAAAATTATAATGTAAGCCCCTCAAAGGAGGGGATATTCTCACTTAATATTAAGGCGTCGAAGGGGTCGATCCATGTTTTATTCATGATAAATCATGGCCTGTGGCAAGCAAAGGCTTTTTATTCTGCTAAGTGACATTTGTTAAGCCATTTGTTAAATTGTACAACAGGATAAGGATTTGTAGATTTGCATTCTCTGGCTGGCACAGCTGGAGCGGCTAGAGTTTAGAAGTCAATGACAGTTACTGCGAGGACAGCAAAGTCCAGGCTAATTAATTAGGGCTGCGACCAGCTCCCTGTTGTTTATAACAAAGGCCACAAACAAGTTCGTATGTGGAAGAAATTCAAAGGTGCAGGTAAATGTGGTTTTGTTTTTTTTTGTGAACTTTCTTTTTGTTTTTTGTTTTTTAGTGGACTGTTTTTGTGCAACCATAAGAAATTAAAACTTATGTAACACACAAAAGTCACACTGAGGTGATGGGGTGGATGGAGGGCTCAGTTGGATGGTTTACACCTTTTAGTCACGTGGTTTAGGCAACAAAAATTTAAGTTTGGGAAAAGATTGTGATTTTAGTTGATTTATTAAAGCCATCTTATCCTCGTTCTGCTTCAAATCAGTGGTTACTATGAAGCAACTATGACGTACTTAACCAACAATATAATGCTGTCTTCACAATTAGTTTTGAGTACTTAAATATAACCACAGAAAATCTTTGTATGAAACAGATATTACAGAGCATATAATGGCAGTAAAACATCTGAAATGTATCACATTTTGTAAATGTGTTCAGTTCAGTTCTCAGAGAGAACTTCTGTTAAAGTCTTGAAAGAAGATATAGAGCCTTTTCATAATAAAGGTAATTTAATGTATCTTCTTTAAAAGAGAGGAGAAAAACCATGAATACTAAATAATATAAAATAAACAAGTTAAAAATACAATTTAACTAATCCTTACATTTTCAAATGAAAGCTTCATCTCTGTAACTGTAACAATCAAAAGCCCTAATATGCCAGCCCATATGTTGTATGTACAGGTGTCACGTGGACCTCCATCGTGTGTGTGCGTGTGCTTTAATGGTTTTTGGTTTATCAATAAATAACCATCTTGCTCACAGCTCCCACAGGTGTGGACAGCCGCTTATTTTTTCCTTTTTTGGCAGCTTTGCAAAATGCCAACGAGGCTGCTTTCATTGATTTCGAAAGGTCAAGTGCTCAGTTGTTTGCAGAGGCGTAATAAGAGCGACTGTTTTCAGTTCTCTGATCCAAAGGGCCGTATTGTAAAGCTGCCAGATAATTAATGACTCAGTAATTAGCACTTTTATTGTTTGTGCTCATCCATTATGTCACTGTTCCTTTTTCACATTGCTTTGATTGACAGGGGCTTTTTACAACAGGGTGGGGGATGCTTGGATTGTATGCATGTGGCGCGGTGTCTAATTTGCAAACCAAATCTCCAAACCTGCGAGTTATAATGAGATCACTGTGTGGCAGAGTCATATCTATATTTGTAATGGTGTCACACACGATCTGTAAACCAGACATAAAGAAAAATGTCAAAAAGGTTAAATATGGAAGGTGAAATACGGTGTTTTTTTCCAATAAATTGGGCACATAATTTAAAGATACGACCCTCTGAATTTTTATGTTATTATTAGTTTTACTGGAGTTACTGGTGAGAAACAGCTGTGCCAGAAAATGAACCAAAAAAGAAATTAATTTTTCCATCATTTTTTTTTAACCAAGTGTCAGCACTAGTCTCTGCAACAAATATATTTCATTTCACAATAAAAGCCACGGAGGTTTGCAAGATGTTTGCAGTGTGAGTTTGGTCTGTGTGAGGGTGCTGATGACAGGGGTAGCTGAAAGAATAACTGGGGCCAGTAGTTTGATCCAATCCCGGGCCGGTCTGTTCACACAAATAAACATGATTTTAGAATTTTAGTTTGTGGTTTGTTTGTTTTTTAGTGCATCCATTATATTGTGAAAAAAATAATTTGTTTAGTGAAATTTTGTTTTGTTTCTTTTTCTCCAGTGAATTACATTTAAAATTTGAGTAAGGAGAGTGAGCCCATTACATTACCAAACCTGTAACAAAGAGCTGTTACGGTTTATTAAAAGGTTATGGATTAATTTGATGTTTCATTTTTAAATATCACTGTTCTCTTCCAGATTGGCATGTAGGGCCACCCCTAGGGCTGACATTTGTCCACTTTGTTCATCTGACAGCCTTCAAATAGAAAGAAATTTGGGACTACCACTAACATTAAACTGGATCATAGCATATAAAAGTGCTCAAAGCCAAACCCTTCCATACAAAACTATTATCCTAGAAAGCAAAAATAAAAAGGTTGTCACGTTTAAAACTAAAAATAGGCTGCAATAAGATGCACAGGTTAAGTGTTTCTGCTTTTTGCATGTGAATTCTCATTAACCTGCTCCATGACTGACACTAATTTTTTTGCAGCATTTATCACCATGTGCATTTTTGCTTTTTCCTTCCCTCCTACACTGAACAACTTGCTTAATGTTGTGTGTAAAGAAGCTGGTAGACAATGGTTGTCATGACAGATTTTCCTTACACTTTCAGCAGGCAGGAGTTGGGATGACCTCTCACTGGCTGTGAACTGACTGGAAAATTAACTGCTTCATTGTTATATAGGCGTACTTGACTGTTTCACATCTGCAGGTTAAAAACCTTTTAATATAAGATTCTACTGTGTTGGATATGCACATACTTACATGCAGGGTAAGGGTCAAAGGGTCAAAGCTGTGGTGCATGAGTAAAAATGGATGATGAAAGCTAACTGGCTAAAAAAAATTAGTCATGCACACAGGACTTTATAATTGTAGATGCTTACATACTCAACACTTTCTTGTCAGCACTGAGACACAGTGTTTGTGATCTGTGTGCTTTTGCCATTCAACCTCATCAATATTCAGACAACCTCCAGTTGAACTCAGTTCACGCTATTTACACAAACAAAGTGAATGGGTTTATGTGTGGCTTTCGTGTATCTTCTATAACATGAAAGCATCTCTCTGTCAGACAGCCCTGTGGTTAAGCACAAGGAAGGAGCGAGCATATTTCTTCTCACTACGACAGCTGATATAAGCCTCATGTTCTGGCTGAGAGTTAAAAGAGTGGAAGCAAAGTCTGAGAATGAAAACCCATTAAAGATGAAATCTTAATGAGACCCATCGGAGTTTTATGATCTAACAGAGTTGATCAACCAAAATATTCATCAAAGATATTTTAAAATGTGCATGAGCAACCAAGATGCTGATACAGATCAAGATGTTAAAATAAGCTGTGTGATAACCACTTATGAGCTTCTTGGTTGGAAAAGAAATCTAACTCTGAAATACACTGAGAGACAGGCACTGTAGGCAAAAACATGTTTTTATGGAGATGTGGCAGATGTGATATTTTGGGCTAATTTGTTTCCGTAGCATGGCATCTGGCTAAAGTACAAAATGAACAACAAAAAAATTCTCCTCTGATAAATCCATACAGTTTCTGTTATATTAAGAGAATTCAACAGTTCTGAAATGAAGAAACATCATCAGTATTTCAGACTTGTTGCTGGAATGTCCTTGATCTGTTATATCACCGTGCAGAGCATTTGGCAGCAGCTGAAGCTTACATGCGTGTGGATGCTTACATACCACTGATAGCTGTACTTTGGCCTCAGGATTATGCGAGTGTGCTGTATGCTGTCACCCGCTCTACCCTTACATGCCATCAGCAACTGTGGAATCCAGTGATATCATGCATGTTCAATGGAAAGAACGAGCTCTTTGAAGACTACATAGGGATTTTTAAAGTGAAGTAGGGTAGATTCACCACAAGTTATTTTGAGGTTTGAGGGGGGCAAAGAAAACCCAATAAAATCTCTTCCTCTTGTTTCTCATTTCAAGCCTCATCTCCTGAACTGAATTTGGGGCTGTTACACACAAAAACTTGCATAAGCATAGATGATTGTTCCTGACATTCTTGCAAATACTTATTGTCAACAGATTAGACCCCCCGCCCCTCACACTTTCCCTCTCATAAGCAGATAGATTATAATTGTCTTATCTGTCTTCTATATTATATGATACTTTATTCAGTAAGTGTCAGAGTCCAGCAATTAAATCTACATCAAAGATAGCTTCATTAACACTTGCTAACAGCAGCTAACAGCATCTAACAGCGGAAAAACCAGTAGGATATCCGTAACAAATAATAATGATACTAATATTAACAATAATAATGTACATGGCACTTTTACTAAAAAACAATTTTCAACTAGAAGGGTACTTTTAGTGTATAGACCAATTCCCTTTTCTGTAATTTGAAGACAGTATTCAGGAAGTGGGTTCAGTGTTCGCCTACACTGCCTCTCTCACAGGTTTTAGGACATCATGGATGACAGTTTTGACTTACAGCTTTGTAGCAAACAAACTGAACCAGACTGCTAAAAACGAACTGGAGCTGTCAGGTTCCTGAAGGGTCTGGGAGATTAGGGTAGCTTCTTTTACTTGACTTTGCTTTGCAGTGGAAATATGGCAAAATGTATTCTAAGCTAACAAACCTATAATAGATTCACACGTTGAACAAACAGCAGTGCTGACGCTCAGTGACTTCACAGAGGAAAAATGAGGAGCTGCTCATGTATTTCAAGGACCTAAGCCACTGATAAAAGCTGAATTCCTTTGATATTCTTTCATTGAGGGCAATGACAAAAATACTTTATCGATTAAAAATGTTCAGTTTTCCTTTCAGGGAGGACAGAATTTGTGTCTGTCCTTGCTTATCTCTCTGCTCTGAGGTTTGTCTCATTCAAAATGTTTTCAGTAAACTCATACACAAAAGATAACTAAGTGCAGGAAAGTCTATGTTTTGGAAAAGTTTGAAAGAATTTCTAGGGGTGTGTGTCATTACTTTCTACATAGTGCAGATGGCTGGTTGATTTCAAGTAATGTTTGTTTAAAATAAGGACGTTTTTGTCCTCACCCTAACCTCTCATCTCCCATTTACTGCTGATGATCCTCTATACAAATATAAAAAAGACAAAGAGATGAGAGGAAACTGACAAAGAGCAAAAAGGGATTTTGTGTCATTTCCCAACCCACTAATAACTCCCTTAGATGGGCTGAAGTGAGAAAAGTGCACCGTCTGCATCCACAGACAGCAGAATGAATAATGGAAGGATCTATGTGTCTGTCTGCAACCCACCCCGCAGTAATGATAATTGACCAATTAGGTGCCAGAAAAGATGTGTAAACACCTGGGGCTCATCCAGAAAGGTGAAACGTTACAAAATAATTAGAGAAAAACAAGACAAGCACTTCATCATTCATGTTTTCTTTGTCTTTTTTTGTCAGGTCATAACTAATAATGTCATGCCTTTGCACATATTAACCCTCTCAGGCTCAAATTAAGTTTTTTGTTGCTAATGCACAACCAAGTCCTGCAGTGGTACTCCTGAGTAAAAAAAACTCATAAAATATGCATGTGGGGTAATCAGATTGTTAGTTCTTAACTAACAATCAATCTCCTCTGCCTGGAGAGGGTTAAATGAGAAACATGACATGTTACTGTTAACATGGCTCAATCATATAATACAAGCAAAGAAGCAAGGTGCTAATTGCCTAATAAAAGTTAAGTTTTCACTTATTTTGGTCAGTAAACTGCCATGGTGTGATACAGGTTGAGCTTGTGCTAAACTGCAAGCTCTGGGGCTAAAAAATAAAGACAAAACAAAATATCAAAAGTTGGAAATCACAAAAATTCACATATTAAAAAGATGTATACAACCACCAGAGAGTCAGTTGTTAGTTTCTTAACCCTAAGTCAATCAATCAATCAACGTTAGCAGTCTGCTGTGTGCTTTTTCTGGGACCCAGAGGTGACCATAAGAGGCCAGAGTGCTAAGTTATCACCGGTATGGCTGCACTGTTAGTTAAGCAACATAAGAATAAAATAGTAGAATTTTATCTTTCTAAGTCAAATCCAAACAGGTGAAATATTTTTAAGGATAATATTCATGTCATTCTGTTGATGCTGACACTGGCCTTGTGTGGCCATTAGAGGAACTGCATTTTTTGTGACTACTGCACTAGCTTCTTTAATCTTGAGATGAGGTGTTGAATTGTTAAAAAAAATCAGTTTTAACAGAAATGAACACTAAGAGAGAAATACCTGCATAATGGATTGTCTACTTTAGCTGAATTTACTGTTGGCCACAGGAACGGTTAACGAGGAAATTAACGAGGAAATTAACGAGGAAAGGCCCGGCTCAGAGGCAAAAGCACAGCAATAACTAATGAAAGACAGGAGGCTGTTTGTGATTCACTGTTTCTTACTGAATTCATCTGGTCAGGGATTTCAAATGTTGACCTTCCAGCCTTCAGTCCTGACTGACAGCCTCTAAGCTCTGTGCTGACACGACTATTGTCAGAGCACGCTTTGATCCCACCGGACCCAGAATGCATTCATGAATAAAGCAAAGCCCTCTGATACTAAAATGTTTGTGCCAGTTGAAAATCTTTAATAGTTGGGAAAAGGTAAGATCCATTCTTTCACTGTTTATACTGCATGTTGTCTTCTCCTAATTTCTATTCTTTCCTATGTCATATGCCACAAGTTCAGCTACTGAATTTACTCAGTCCAAATGTGGAAGTGTCTTTGGGCAAGGCACTAAACCTAAAGTTGCTTCCACTGACAAATGAGCATCAGAGAAGACCATTCACCATAATATCATTATGAATATCTGGTACATATATCAAATTTGAATTTAATTAAGATTTAAGATGATTTTTTTTCACCATCGCTATTTTGATGTTTTAAAACTGGTTGTGTGAAACTGACTTATGCTTTATTTAATATATGCTGAGGGCTGCTTTCCCAAAGACTTCTATAGGTTTATTTTTATAGCCAAAAGCATCGCCCTCTTAGTGACCAATGGAAAGAATAGAGGTTTAAGGGACTTGTGTGTTTGCTTCACTTTTTGAACCTGCAATTTTTCTTTTATAATATGCAGCTCAAACCACTTCCTGTTATGAACTGCTCTGAAGGGTCCTGGGATTGTTGGGCTGGAGGGTTGGAGTAAACAGAAAAACTGTGGTTAGGGGTTTGTAAGGTTAGGTGAAGAATTCAGTTTCATTCAGTATAAACAAGGCTGCTGGTGTATAAACCTAAATGTAAAGTTCAGCAGTGCAAGTGTCACTATAAGTGCATGATGAAGTCTGCAACTTGGTAACACAATGAGGAAATATTGTTGGTGACATAGTCAACAGAAAATCTGAAATAGCTGTCTTTATATTCATTTTCTCTTTGTGTAGAAATAATATTTGGATCCATATGAACATAATTCATAGCAGAAAGTGTTGCTTTATCAGACTTCCACCTCAGCTTCACTGAGTTTCCACTTGGCTCAAGAAATGGGCAAAAAGTGAGATTTTTTTTGTTTTGTTTTCATTTTTTGGATGTTACAGGAAGAACTGTTTAAACTTTTCTTTCCCCCTCACATGATAGTATTATTGTTATTACTATTACATAAATTTATGTGAAATTTGGAAAACTGAGCATGCTTGTTTGGGTTGTTTTGTTTTTTTGTTTTTTTACAATAAATGGCGGAAAGCTGTTGTTAGAAGGTAAAGTCTCAGGTCTCATGTATTTGGGTCATATTATGCACTGAGCTCTTATGCTTTGAACTCTATGTTCAGATTGAAATCTGCCTGATAATCGGCTATAATGACGCGATGCTCTGAACATATCACATGTCACCTAGATATGAAGTCGCAGCTCTGGCATGAGAAGATAATTATATAAACACTTCTGACTCAGGAGGTTATGCAATAGGCCTTTGATGGCTGCCATGGATGACGTCCAGCCTGAGCTACTTCCTCCTAGCTTCCTCACATCTGTAGATAGGTGTTCATTAAAGACGATGAAGATGGCAGAAGATTCGTTTTGATGGGCGCGGTGAGCTTACAGTCATGTCTATCACAACGAAGGTCAGGGAGGAGGGTGAGTAGCAGCTGCCATTTATGACACTTGTGCAAATCAAATTTCTGTCAAACACACTGTGAACAAATGACCGTGTTCTCTGAAGCATGCAGTCGACACACCATCGCTGACAGAGCATGTACATTTGTGGTTAAATTGACTCGACACAGTGAAAGATTTGAGACCAAAACAGTGGCAACCTTTGGCAGAATCAAGGTGTTTGCTGTGTAGGGATGGGTACCGGTGGTTCTGACATAAACGGTAGTAACCAGGCCGAAAAGCAGCCCACATTTCGGTGCTTTATTTCAGTGCTTTTTTTTTCCTGAGATGTCACACACTTTGGATTCTAGCCAATCATTTTACCTTTGCAAGCGTAGTAGGCGGGCCCAGGTACGTAGGTTCTTTTAGAGCAGAGCTACAGATTAAAAACTCCAAGGCGAAGCGGTCAAAAGTCTGGCTGTACTTCACAGCAAAATATGCAAACTCAGCAGCAACAAGTGCTTCAAGCTGATACTGTGCAAACGCCCGTGGCTCAGGGGGTTGGGAATCGCATCTGTAACCGGAAGGTCGCCGGTTCGATCCCTGGGCTCTCTGTCCTGGTCGTTGTGTCCCTGGGCAAGACACTTTACCCTACCGCCTACTGGTGTTGGCCAGAGGGGCCGATGGTGCGATATGGCAGCCTCGCTTCTGTCAGTCTGCCCCAGGGCAGCTGTGGCTACAACTGTAGCTGCCTCCACCAGTGTATGAATGTGAGAGTGAATGAATAGTGGTATTGTAAAGCGCTTTGGGTGCCTTGAAAAGCGCTATATAAATCCAATCCATTATTATTATTATTATTATTATAAAGGAAGTAACTCCTCGAATCTGATGAAACACCTGGCGATGCATAGTGTTTTTTTAAAAGCCGAGAAATGTTTGTTGCGAGACCTCACATCGAGCACATCTACTGCGGGTGTGGTGCCTGTTATCGGACCCGGAGTTAGCAACATCCCCCAAAAACCCGAAGATTAGAGTCCTGGCCCCTAGCCCTGCCAGTGTAGCAGAAATGATGAGGATGATGATGCAGCAGCCGTTCTTCTCTGCGTGAGTAGCTTAATGTTGTTCGTGTGTAATTTACGTTGAGTAGGCTAACCACGTTATTACATTAATGCATGTAAGGTGAACTAGCAAACACCGTCGTAGTTACATGCGGCTGTCTTCTTGTTTGATGGCAGATACTCCCTTCACCCTGGACAAAAAGGCTAAAATGACCAAAGAAAAAGTGGAAAACAGCTAAACATGAGAGGTTTTTGGACAAATTGGTGTTCTCCATTGTTTGAGCACCGTTTAAGCACCGGCACCGTTTCAAAAGTACCGGTTTGGTACTGGTATCGGATAAAACCTAAACGATACCCATCCCTATTGCCGAGTTTCCCTCACAACATAGAAAATATCAGTGTTTCTATTGTTTTATAATGTTTTATAGAGATAATAACTGTATTTAAAATGAAACATGTATATCACAAGTATTGACGTGCCAGCACTCTGAGGCTCCTGCAGCTTCTCTCACC
The DNA here is from genome assembly GCF_018398535.1 of Haplochromis burtoni. NCBI lineage: Eukaryota > Metazoa > Chordata > Actinopteri > Cichliformes > Cichlidae > Haplochromis > Haplochromis burtoni. Next base: position 1,340,708 of record NW_024582404.1, on the reverse strand, counting down.
GAGAGAGGCTCCACAACAAACCTGTTAAGATAGAGAGGGACACTTAGCTGTCTAAACACTCCTGTGTAATTCTTAATTTAATGACCAGTTTGTTGTCTCCTGTTGTTGTTGCTTCTCCAATCATCTGCTCTCCCAGAAGGCACAGCATGCTCACCGATGTGACTCACAGGACTGTCTACAGTTTGTCGCTGGGCTGATTGTGTTTGGTGCTGCGTGTATCATAGACATGTTTTATATTAGTTTAGCTGACGGTTTTATTCATTTAATTTGAATTACAAGGCTTGTTTGAATTGAAACATCACTCGTTGTTGCACAGCAATTAGAAACTGTTTCGTAAACAGGCGTCAGATTACATCGGTGTTTAAATTGTAGTCCGTCACAGGCGTTTGCCTGAAAATGCATGTATGCATTTTCCCATTAATTCTCTCATCAAGTGTTTCCCACTGCATTCACAGCTAGGAACTGTTCTGAACAATTACTAAAGCTGCGGTAGGCCAATAGAGGTTTTGCAGTCGCTCTGCTGTTGCATAATTTTCTCTCCCCTGTTATATTGTCGTGGCAGCACTCAAATCAGTGACCCTCCAGCCACCAGCCAGCCTCCCTAACTTTAGTCTTTCGCTGTCCCTTCAACAGACCAGATCCTGTTTAATCTCCCTGCGTTAGATGCTGAGTGCTTTCTGTTACAAACACACAGCTACATATTCATGCCTCACAGAGCAAGCTTAAAAATCCACAAATCAGTGTGCGTAGCCTTCAATGCCCTGAAGCTACGGAGGTTGTTTGATCTGCAAAGACCACATTTGAACCTCCCGCTGTCACTTTAAGCACAATCATTTCACGATGCTGCTTTTGAAGAGCTGACCACAGCTGCTGCCCTGCCAGAGCATCAGCCCGCACTGTATGTGCCGCTTCGTATGCATAAGATTCAGTTCAAGGATGAGGGTGGATACACTGATCCTACAAAGGTTTTTCTGGATGGATGGTAAAATCCAAATGTTTTGTATAAAAGAAACTAATTTAGAACATCAATCAAACCTAAACCTGGTTTAATGGAATTCCTTTAAAAATCAGAAACATGCAAACCAGTAGGAGCCAGTAATTGCTTTTGGCCGTACACATTAGTAAAACCTCACCGGATACTTTATTAGGTACGCTTTGCTAGTACCAAGTCTTTTTTATTTTCTGAATTGTCGTACTTCTGCATGTCATAGATCCGACAAGGTGCTAGAATCATCCTGTAGGAATTTCGGTCCATATTGACCTGATAGCATCACAGAACTGCTGCACATCCATGATGAGAATTTTCTATTCCAACAAATCCCAATACATTGAACAATTTACCATGCAGGAAGCAGCCGTCAGAAGATGCGTCAGTAGGCTGTGGTGTTTAAATGATGTTCCCCACACCATTACACCAGCAGCAGCAGTCTGATCTGTTGCTACAAGGTAGGATGGATCCATACTTTCATGTTGTTTATGCTAAATTCTGACTCTACAATCTGAATGTCACAGAGACTCATTAGAAAAAGCAAAATTTTCCAGTCTTCTGTTGTTCATTTCTGGTGAGCCTGTGTGAATTGTAGACTCAGTTTCCTCTTCTTAGCTGACAGGAGTGGCACCTGGTGTGGTCTTTTGCTTCTCAACAAGGCATTTACACCCAGAATTTTTCTCTCTTTTTTTGCATTATTCTCTGGAAACCTGAGAGGTGATTATACATCAACGATTTCTGAAAAATCCGACCAGCCTGCCTGACACCAATAACCACTAATTTTCAGCAGTTTTGCAGCAACTAAAGTTTCTTTCACTTATCAATTGATCTGGGGATGGTTTTTTATAATGTTAAAGTGCTTTTGTGATGATGTGATAAGACTCCTAGCAGCTGTCTAGTCAGATGACTTATTTCATAATTTGAAAAACTATCCCAGTATTCCTATAGCACACATAACTGGAATTGGTGTTGTGGAGCACAGAGATCAGTGCTGTTATTTTTTTGTTAATCTAAGCCTACAGTAAACATTCATGATGTATTTATGTTTTAAATTTCCTTTACTGAACTGTAAAAATCACATTTCCTCCAGTACTCAGCACCCTGTGATAACCGGTTCTGTGCACACATCTCAGTCTGTTTTCTTTCCCCAGGTAATATTGACTGAACGTGGTTGCTCTTCTCAGTCTGCTTCACTTTCAATTTGGTATTCAAGGGAACAAAAATTCTGATCCCTATAGCAGAATAGCAGAGATGGGAGGGGGAGCAACCTCCTTCCCAACAATTGCAGCAGAGATGTCTTTGCTTTTTCTCGATGACATCTCGTGGTAACATCTTCACAAGTTTCATTTTATACCCCCCAAAAAGAGAGAGTTGTTTAGTGTCACATAAGACGGAAAGAAACCGAGGAAACCTTCACCACAAAGAAAAACCAATTAAGATTGTGCAGAGTTACAATTTGCTTACGGATCAAATTAAATTAGAGGGAAGAATAATTTTTAAAATTAAATTCAGCTTTCATCAGGTGGTGCACCGTGAATTCATCTCCTAGGGTGAGACTGCTGGTGCAGACTTTCGCCAGCTGCCATCCTCTCCAGATTTGCCTCTCTGCAACTTTGAACTTGTCTCCAAAGTCAAGTTGAAAGATCACCATTTGGGCACACAGACCGACCTCAACAGGAAAGCTGATGACCAGCAGATCACGCCAAAAGTCAAATCGGTTAATGTGTTTGATTCATAAATTCTCATTCCTATAACCTTCTGATCGCACCTCATCTACAAAATTCTTCCAAGCATGTTGGTGTTAAACGGGCATCAATCCCAAAGGGCACCTTTAATAAGTTGTTGCAATGCCTCATAGCCTGAAGGTTCATTTGCAGTGCAGTTGTTGTTTTAGAAAACTCTTAGTGCTTTTTACATTACATTTTAAATATTTAAACAAAGCACACAAGACAAGTAAACACATTTTTTTATTCTGCTTTTTTTCTGCTGAATCTTCCTTGAACTGTCTCCTCTAACTTTAACACTGATTATTTTTAAGAGTTGTTGGTTTCCTTACAGGATGACATTGAGGAGGCTAGAAAACTGGGGCGCACCAGCATGTAGCTCTCTTGCTGAACAAAAGCTGAACTCTTTGTTATGCAGTTGAGGCTTGGATGAGCTTTCTAGCAGAGGAACTGAGTCACATTGAGGTAGAAGCGGGCTAATTTACACACACTGCCACAGGCATGAGAGAGGGTACGAAGGAGACAGAGAAGGAAGGCAGATGAGGCTAATTATTCTCCCCACAGAGAGGAAGAAAGATCCCCTGGCTTTCTACAGGGGGGCTTGTCAGGATATGATTCCCTGGTGGGCAAAGAAACGATGCTACGAAGAAGAGGCGAGAAAGAAAACATGAAAAATACAGCAGTCTCCAGAATACAGAATCTTAAAGGCCCCTCAATGCCTCTTTGAAGACTCCTACCCAACGGTTAAGAGTAGCATGCATGTGCCACAATGGTGGAGGGATGACAGTGAACATGCACCAGTTATACTTTTTATCAGATTGAGTTCATTGTTGATTTACTCCCACAGTTATAACCTGAGCTGTTTAAGGCTTCATGGCTAAGTCAAAGTCTAAAGTGTTGTCTCAAGTCCATGAGGGGAAATCAAAGTCAGTCATCCAAGTCACAACTCTCAATGGGAAATTATGTGGCACATGCAAGTATTTTTGTTTTTGTTAGTACTGCTTTTAGTTGCTAAGACTGGGTCTTTTTTTTTTGAAGTTACATTTTTAAAAAGATCAGCAAGTTTTGCAAGTTCATGACCTCGAGTCTCAAATTTGATTCTGTCTGCATCCACTGCTGAGTTTCCATTAACCTGCAATGCAGTTGCATAGTCTTTTATTTGCTGTCCTTTAAGATCAAGAGCAGCACAGTGGGGCAATGTTTGGCATTACTGACTGACAAAAACAGGGTCCTGGGTTCAAATCCACCAGTTGGCTTCTGACTTCTCTTCTCTGTGAAGTTTGCATGTTCCCTCTGTGCCCGTATGGGTGCTCTCCAGGTATTCTGGCTTCCTCCCACTGTCCAAAAACCTCAGTGTTTCACTCGCGACCTGTCCGGTGTGTACCCTGGTGTACCATGCCTCTCGCCCAATGAAAGCTGGGATCACAATGGACAACTGGGGAAGCATTTAAGAAAATGATTAGAGTCCACCTGATACCACAATAACAAGTCTTGACCCAGCAGAGAGCAGATAAAAACAACATGGAAAGGAGGAGCTGCTGTGGTGTTAGATACAAATTGGCTTGCAGATACACAACAACTGAGCAGGTTAAAGCATCTTAAGTAGCATGCCCCATATATGGGAGGTATAGGAAGTAAATGCCTTCAGCATGAATGCAATATCCTGTAGTGTATCCTCAATTTGCATTGTATTGGTTTTACATACGGACCTGTCGTAACTATGACTGTGAATCAACCTTGTCTCTAAAGGTGAAAATTACCTGCAATATTTTCTTAAACACTGAGGTCATGTGATATCACTCCTGGGTTTGATAACAGCATTTCAGCATTCAGTAGCATCCAGTGAGGAATATTTAGCTTACTGTGATTTTACAGGCTCAGTGTGTGGCGGTCTGCAGCCACATATGTCAGTTAATGTGAATAAAGCACGGACCTTGCTTTTCCTGTGAGAATGTGGCGTATGAAGCTCAGACTCCAGGCCGTGCATTTGCTAAGTCACATGATCGCCCCTTGTAATACTACTCCTGTCCAAAAAGAACTTAATGTATAACCCCAGCATAATAAAAGTCAAAAATCAGAACTCATACATAATAGAAATAACCACGCATAATTATTTGCCAAACCAAGACGTGTCATATGGAGACTTGGCAATGAATGTGAAGCCCAGAGGTTCTCTGTGCTAACGATGCATCATCATGTCTGAGCAGCGTCTGCAGCACCCAGCAGATTAAAACAGCCGGAAAGAACAACAACTTAATTGATGTGCATGTCAGCCCCTCTCAGACTCTAAAGAAGCTTCTCTTTGCTCCCGTTCATGAGGCGTTTGTTCTGTTTTAGACAGCTTCAGACACACTTTCCCCCACAAGAGCTACGTATTCATGCAGCATTCTTGGATGTGGTAATCAGACTAAAAGATCACTCAGACAAATAAGGTGAATCTCAGTTAAAGAGGGTGGGGTGCTTTGCTGTTACTGCACTCCCACTCTTTGTTCCTGAAAACTAACCCTAACACACACCACACACACACACACACACACACACAC
>NW_024582404.1:1272266-1335433 GCF_018398535.1 Haplochromis burtoni | reverse complement strand
CCCCAAAGCTCTCTATCTGGGCTGAACCACATCTACTCAATTGCTCACGTTTGCCTCGCTTTCTCTCACACACACACACACACACACACACACACACACACACACACACACACACACACACACACACTAAATTCTTTATGTAAAGAGACAGATTGTAGTCTTTGAGTAGATTGTAATCCACGAGGATCATCCTCTCTAGCCTTTCTTTAAAGTACTTCAGCTGATGATTATATAACTTGTCGGAGATTAACCTACAGCACGGAGCATCTCCTCCTATCCCTGCAGCAACCGAAACTTTCGGTCTTACATCACAGTGATCTATGATGTGTCAGTGCATTGTCCTTCGATAAGAGCTCGTCTGGTTTGTTATTTAGAAAATATGCCCAAAAACCTACTATCGTCTATTCAAGGTAAACATTTTTAGCCTTTTGAGTTTTAATTTTCTTGTTTGGGCTTCTGAAAGTTGTTTACTGTCGTGCCAGAATATCATACAAATGAGAAGAGTTTACCTTCATGGTTCTCTGACAGAAGGCTTTTTCAGGAGGTTTAAAGAAATAAGATGAGGTGGTGCAATTTTGTTGCACAAATCTGTAAACACAGGACTTTCTCCCAGGAGACTGAGGTTTTCATGTTTCATGGGAAGCTAAAAGTCAAAATAAAGCATATTATTTTTGGAAAAGTTGAATTTTGACCAAGTTTAGGCAAAAATAACTGCTTATTTTGATTTATGAAAAGGTTGTGGTTTAGACTGAAATATATCCCTTTCTAAACATGAACCTCTGCCACGTGTGAACTTTCCCCACAGGCTCCAAAAAATGTAAAAGTAAAAAAAGGACAAAGGACTTTTTTTTTTTTTTTGCACTGATATTGTTTACTTTCTTTATTTTGTATTTTCTGTCCACACAGTTTAGAGTGAGTATATACACCAATATACACTGCCAAAGCAGCCCTGACCCACCGAGGCACGGACTCCATTAGATCCCTGCAGGTGTGCTGTGGTATCTGCACCAACATGTTAGCAACAGATCCTTTAAGTCCTGTAAGCTGCGAGGTGGGGCCTCCATGGATCGGACTTGTTTGTCCAGTAAATCCCACAGATGCTCGATCGGATTGAGATTTGGAGAATTTGGAGGACAAGTCAACACTTGAAACTTGTTGTGCTCCTCAAGCATTCTTGAACCATTTCTGCTTTGTGGCACAAAGAGAGTACCAGTACCAGCTGAGGTAGGTGGTACATGTCTAAGCAACATCCACATGGATGGCAGGACCCAAGGTTTCCCAGTAGGATATTGCCCAAAGCATCACGCTACCTCCGCCAGCTTGCCTTCTTTAACATAATGCATCCTGGTGCCAGGTTTATCCCAGGTATGTGATGCACACACACACCCAGCCATCCACGTGATGTAAACAAAAGCATGATCCAGTTCTAATTCGTTCCCATTGTTGGAGCTTTCGGTTGTGGATGGGGTTTAGCATGGGAACCCTGACTGCTCTGGAGCCCCATACGCAGCATGCTGTGATGCTCTGTGTATTCTGACACCATTAAAACCAGCTACTGTAGCTCACCTATTGGCTCGGACCACACAGGCCAGCCTTTGATCCCCACATGCATCAATGAGCCTTGGCCTCCTATGTCCCTGTTGCTGGTTCACCACGGTTTCTTCCTTGGACCACCTTGGATACTGACCACTGACCTATTCATCTAGACGTCAAATTTGACCTTCAATCAAACTCACTCAAATTGTTATCCCTGCCCATTTTTTCTGCTTCTAACATGTCAACTTTGAGGCCAACATGTTCATTTCCTCCCTAACAGGTGTCATGATTAAGACATTATTAGTGTTATTCCCTTCATCTGCCAGTGATCATTGATTTACTGAATTGATGGCACATTTACTGTACATAACAGATTCATCCTTCTTCTTAGCTTCCTGATCTCCAACAGTACTTTTAAAACATTGGCTTCTTTGACATCTTTGAGAGTTATGTAAATTGCTTTTAACTCATCTTTTGTGCTTTTGCATTCATGTGGATTGTTATAGCTGCTTGTCACAGCTTGCTGCTACCTCCCACAGTCTTTTGTTGGTTTGGAAACCACAGTGCATGTGTGGTGAGCGTATTTTAAAGTGGAACTTTAATGGCAGGATTTGCTACACGGTGGTTGGATGTGAGCCAATATGATGAATCCAAACATCACAAACCACGTTAGATGAGCAAAAACATTGGGATGGATGAACAGATGAGACTTCCCTGCTAAGAACAATGGATGAAAAAATAAGGTGTGAAATTGTCATGAATAAACCACAATCACTCTTCAGTTTATAGCATTTGTAGTGATTTGCACATAGTAAAGGGTTTGGTCCTCCTATGGATGTTCAGTCATCATGTGTCACATCTGTTTTTCTCTAAACCATCAGTTGGCAGAGTGGCTGTCAGACTCTTGATGCTGATGTTGACTGCAATCGGTAAACTCACACCTCCTACTTTGTGACATTCCACCTACTTATCTGAAAAACATATCAGGTGTTTTCCCTGCTGATGTAGAATACTGTTTAAATATATTTTAAATGTATTTTATATTGGCTCATTTCAAGCCTTAAAGCAATTCTGTCCTTAGAATGAATATCAATGAAATTTGTAATAATATAACTTTATTTACATTACTCATTTATACAGAAGTATGAAGTGCAGTGAGAGGTACTAAAGATTAAAAATGCCTAAAGACAGATACAATGTAGCAGAAAAATATCAAAAACAGGTTTGAAAGAAATAGATTAGATAATAAATACAGCTGTAGATGACATAAAATATCATATTTGTAGCACACATACAGATTGTCAGCCCTGCTAGACGACAACTGCAGTTTAAACGCATTAATGTGATCTTACTGAAAGGTGGTGACATCATCTGAACATGGTCGTATTCTCCTGTTGTTTTTCCCCAGATTTTAATGAATCAAAAAGGAACCAATTTTTCATAATTCTTAAATTTTAAAAACTAACCTGAGTGAAAATTAATATACCAAGTTTGTCAAATATCAAACTTGCTACACTTTGTTTCCATCTTCACTCTTGACCCAACGATCATATGACCTTCTTTGAGCAAACACTTTGGCTGCAGTGGGAAGGAAAAACTCCCTTTTAACAGGAAGAAACCCCCGGCAGTTTACAAAATGAACATCGTGTTTTATATAGGAATAGGAACTGAAAGTAGTGATTGAGAACATAGACACAGAAATAAAACATTACCTGAGATAGTTAAGTAAGAATTCAGGTAACTTTGATTATTAATTTTGTTTATGTAGTAGAGGAGTTGTCCCCTGCTGGCCATTAGACCAAATTCAGGCTCAAAGTACTTCTATCTCTATAATCAGGGTCCATACAACCCAGTGACGGCTGTTAAAGATTTTGACTTTGACTTATTTGAGTGAAAAATCTATTGTGAACAAAGAACCATGTGCCTCTCTGGTTCTTAGGTCTGGCTTCTGTTTGATCTGAAAAGAGACTGACAAGATGAAACATAACACCAGTGATGGAGCAGGATGTAGAAGGAGAGGAGAACGCATACTGCCGTGCAGTCGAGTCGAGTGTTCTGAAACAGACCACATGTTGTACCTTAAAACCCGCAGCTCCCAGTCTCAGTGCTAGAATGTGTCCTAGTTATGCCTCATCTGTGAGGAATACTACTGCAGCTTAATAATTCATAACTTATTCCATATGGTCTAGTTTCTGAACATCAAGCCTCTTCAGGATTCAGAACACCAGAGACACGAGTGTGATAGAGCAGCTCAACCTCACCAGAAAAATGGGTACACTGGTCGATACACGTGAATGAGGCACCACAGAGATATACACAAGGTGTCCTTTGACATTCGTGCCTTGAAGCACTGGGTTGAGTAAGTTGATCCTCCACCTCTTCCTTCCAGAGCAAGCCTGACGTTCCACCCTTGTTCCATTGGAATCGGAATAATTTTTTTTATGATTAGAGGTTACTTTGCAGAGTCGGCTGGACAGACACTTTTTCTGAGCGTAGTAATTTAAGAATCCTCATTAGGGACCAGTGGGTTTCCTTCATTAAATGAATGGAGAAAAGCAGCTTTTAAACTATTTTTCTAAGGTTGTGCAAACACCAAATGTCAACACCCAGATGTTGGTGCTCTTTATGCTCAGAGGTATTTAGAAAAAAATGTAGCCAATATTTTCTCCTGCTGTTTTGGTTTAGAAAATCAAAATATCCTTGAGTTTAATCTTCCCCTTGATAGATTAGTTCAAAGGGTGTTCCAGGTTAAGTTCAGCGCTGTGGTACATCTGAGTTTTTCCTGTGGGCTTTAATTGTAAGGAAACCAGACTCACATGAGACTCCTCCTGACAAAGATGCAGATTTCTCCGGAGTAATTTCCTGCTCAGGAAAATATTTTCTTAGCACTTCATTCTGAGTGAAGCCTCTGTCCCTCAAAGGGCGATCTGTGAAATAACACCGGATCGCTCACAGCCTTTGGACAACTATATTTCATAATAAGCGTGAGAGAGGCTTGCTTTCCTTTTCTCAATGGAGTAATTTTCCTTCTCTTCCTCAATCTCACGCTCTGCAAACGGTGCTGGCTTCTCAGGTTCACCCTGCAAGCAGCTGAAAGAGGTCTTATCTGGGTCAACTGGAAATGAACCTCTAGTGCTGGAAGCTCAAGTTAACTGGCCCAAACAGTTTGCATTCTGACCTCTATATTTCTATATTTATTTCCACAGGTAATCTCTCAAATTTAATGCCAGTGTCATCAGAGTAAAGGCACCTTTGACCACAGTGATGCCAGGTGGGCTGGTACTGGGACGTAAAGGTCCGTGTGGCGTTGCATTCAAATGCTTTCTTTTCTTTTCTGTTTTTACATCTGCTGTTCTGTGAGGAGGAATATTTCACTTCAAACCACGATCTCTTCCTGAGTCTAACTGGGTGGTTTTTGCTGCCTAAACAAAGTAAAAGAAAAAAAGCCAAAGCCCCATGTGATGTTTAAAACTCGACTTTATATTGTTTTAGAGAACACGAACTCATCAGGAAATTGTTTATTTATGTGATAAATCCAGACAGAATCAAGAGCCATTTTCCCACTGAGCTCTATAAAGCGGACAATCAGAGAAGTCGCCCCCTGCTGGCCAACAACCAGTTTAAGGTACTTCAGCATCGACTTCATTTTCCATTCTGGACGGTCAAATTTATCTTCTAGACTTAAAAACTCAGAGGAGAGAGTTAGAAGATAATTAGAAAAATCACGTGCACCTGCAGTTTTGTTACTTTAATTTTTAAAGCCAAGTTTCAGCTTTTTTTCTCAAATATTATATTTTCTTTGCTCAGGCTTTCTGGGGTCAGATAGTTCAGCGTGAGGCCCAGTGTTTGTTGTTTTACTCTAACGTTGAGAGTGTGGGCATCTAAATGCAGCTGGTGTATTTATTTGAGAGTCAAATACTAAAAAAGTGGGCAGATGGAAGGTTGGCTTGATTGATTTCTTCATTTTGTTGCTTTATCACTCGCCCACTTTTGCTGTTTTTCTTTCCTCACGTTGTAGGGAGGCTGTTGTTCTCCTGTCTCACAGTTTTTCTCTCTATTTCTTTACTCCTCTGTCTTTCTCAGTGTTTATCCATCATCTATTCAAAGGCAAAAAATAAAACCGAGTGCCTGAATCCATCTGGATCTGTTGTGGCATGCCATTTGGTACCACGAATGCTGGCCAGCCCTGAGCTGCCATCTGTGCCACTCTTTGTCACAGAGGTACTGGTTTGGGGCATCGCCAGTGGCACATAAACTATCCATCCATCCATCCGTCCATCTAAGGAAATGGTGAGAGAGTCAGAGAGGGGAAAAAGCTCTAAATAGGCCTGTTCTAAGTGACTAGCCACCCTGTTACATAAAGGCTCAGAAATTATGCAATCTTGGCCATCTTGTCCAGCCTTGAGTTTTCTTTGTGTGGGTGGTTCCATCTCCCTGGCCTCGTATAGTGGGATGAAAAGAGGTGGAGAGAGTGTGGGCAGATTAGTGGGCACTTGTTTTTCGTACAGTTCCTTAGCAGCTGTAGCTCCCAATGCCAAGCTCAAGTTTCGCTGTGGCATTTTACAGAAAAGCCTTGGCCACAGGCTTTCCTCCAGATCAGCAAATGAGTGCCAGTGGGTGATGAAGTGGCACGGGTAAATTCATACTGTATGTGTGTGTAAGTGTATGTGTGTGAGAGATAGAATTTATGCACACGAGTTGGTCTGTTTGCTGTGGGGTGTGTTGGAATTGCTTCCCGCAGGGCCTGAGACTCATTAGTCGTGATGCTAGTACTCTCCTGCTAGGCGGCACACATACACGTACATACACATGCATACATATACACACTGGAGACGTGACCATGCTGAGAATCCCTGCTTCTGAGTGTTTACCCTCTGATTCCCTCTGTGCGTCACCAGATTAGTGAGTCAAACACAAGGGAGGCACCACCGAGGAGACTTCAGATACAGTAGCTTTGAAATGTTTTCCACTTCATATCGAGAGATTTATCAGTCTGGGTCAAACACTACGCTGCATGAAGAGCACATTTTTTCACATAGATCGTCCTCACGTAAGTTGCATCACATCTGGCCAGCAGTAATTACTCACGCGAGGAATTTGTAACATCTCCACCTGGTTATATAATATTGGCTGCTGTGCCAAGAAATATAACAGCTGTTATTTCAAACTTTGAATCACTTCAAATGTTTTTCTGGGATTTTTTTTAACTCATCAACTGATCATTTGACTGCTTGGCAGTCCCTTCAGGCTTATTTGTGAAAATGTAGTCACTGCTAACCAGCTCTGTTCTCCTACCTTTAGGCAGACGAGGTCACAGTCCTCTGTATATTTCAGGTGCCTCTCCAAAGAGCCTCTTGTCCTACAGTTGGGCAGACTGTAGGACTGAGGGTAGTCTTGTTCTATCTTTTAGATTCAGCCAGTCTAAGCTGAAGCTGCAGCAGGTGTGGAGTGATTTATGTGCCATTACGGTGAGATAACTGAGGTAGAAGAACAATCTAAGATGCTGTGGGAAACGATAAACTCACTGGACAGGCAGCCAAAAACATTTTTAGTCTTTTATTTGCTACAGTATGCTTGGTCATTAAAATGCATTTGTGGAGGAGCACTTTATAAAACAGATTTAATTATTATTTTGCCCAAAAGCGGGTGTGCCTACTTCCACGAGCACACATTGCACAAACTCATCATCGCACACAAAAAGCAAAAACATGCAAATCTGTACTCACGGCTCAGCCTGTCTGTAACAGTTTATCTGTATTGCCAAACACATCTGTGTTTCCAATGTGCTATCATGGGATTGCATATAACAATAATATAGCATGTTATTTAATGCACAGTTTGAATATCATATCTGCATATTTGAAGCTTATCATGTGTGTTATTCGATGGTGTTATTGACTTACAGTGTGAAAATGACACAAATAAAAATCACAGATGCAAAACAAAAAAACAAACCTGCAGTGGTAACATGAAAAATGCCTTTCTGTATCATTTCATATTCTTTGATACAAAACTGCGTTATTATTCACTATATCAGAGCTACTCTGTGTAGTAGTTAGTACAGCACAGTGATCATTGTGTGCCAGCAAGACACACAGCAAACTATTGCTTTATCTCGAGGACGGATGAGAAAACTTTTGTCATTATACAATGCACGACACATTGCACAACTTTTTTCACACAAAAACCAAATATTGTGTTGGACTGAAAGTGCTCCTTCTGTTGAGCCATGTGAGTGTGAGTGAAATGTTTCAGGCGAAGCTTTCACCAAAGCTCTAAAAGTTCTTTATTCATCACTCAGAGATCTTTCTTCAAATATTTGTGTTACACGCTGAAGTTTTTGTGACATTCGAAATAAAAAAATGTGCTTTTAAATATTAATATTCTTCTTCGTTGGTGATAGAAAACTTCTTTTACTCAGAGGTCAGATGGTGTGATTTGATCGACTAAAAGAAAAAATACGATTTTCCCAAAATGTGTGTCCAATAAATTGGAAGACTTTAGAGAAATTTAACAAGAAACCCGAAAAGAGAAATCTTCTGACACCTGCGCCCTCCTCCTTCAGGGAACGCTGGCTGAAAGTGCAAGTAATGGAACAGAAGCACTCCCATTATCTGTCATTTACCAAAAACGCATTTTTCCAGTAATGACTGTCTGCTCGCCTTCTTCCAATTGGATCATCTCCTGTCTTTCTTAACCCTTTGATCCTTCCATACACATCCTTTTATATCTTATTTTTTGTTTTTTCACCATTTCAACAATGCTGTCAGGCAGTCCTGCTCACACTTAGCCAAAACAGAATAGACCAACAAATTTCTAAACCTCAGACATGCTGATGAATGAAATGCTTCTCACTGTCAGTCCTACTGAAATCTGAAAACTCCACATGTGCAGGCCTCTGTCGTTACTCCATCCATACAAGACTTGATTAATAATGTTCAGTGAATTGGTACACTAGTCCCAGTCTGAGTGCTGCTGGCGCTAACTGGACCGGTACTTACAGTGCGTCCCTTTAAGTTACTTTTTAACCATCGTGCACACTCACACTTTAACGTAAGCGAGCTTACAGAAGAAACAGTTGAGGATTAAACTACTTAACAAAAAAATTGCCAAATAAGCACTAGATGGGAAATTGTTTGGTACTGAGACAAGATACACTGAAATTCAGAGGATGAAAAAGGAAATTTGACACAGACAACAGGAATGATACAATACAATTTTATTTCTATAGCACATTTAAAACCAAAGGTAGACCCAAGTGCTTCACAGTAATGCAATAAGTCATTGATATAAAACATTAACAAAGTACAAAAACAAGCACCAGTATTAATACTAAGAGATGGGAAGCACTAATTAAACCAGGAGTGTGGGCTAAATAAAATCGATATCGGGCCTCGGTTCAGAGATTGGGTCCATTCAAAATATAAAGAATTATCTAGGAGAAAAAAAATTATCTAGGAGAATTTTTTTACGGCAGGAATAATGCAGTAAAAGGTTAAAATAGATGAGATAAGAACACCAGCTAGTGGGGAATGCCAGGTTAAATAGTTACGTTTTCAACCGTGTTTTGAAAGATTGAATAGAGTCCGAGGCACAAGTAGTAACAGGAAGACTGCTCCAGAGGTTTGGTGCAGCCCATGGTCTTCAGGCGGGACCTAGGTTGGACCAAGAGTAGTTGACCAGATGATCTTAAGGCTCGACTAGGAGTATACAAGGTAAGACGCAGCTTTTTGAACAAGCTGAAGTCTATGAAGGTGGACGGATTGAAGACCGTCCACCTTCATGATGGGAATATTCATTCACAGGAGGGTGACCAAGGATGGGAATGAAACACATCAAACACATGTGATGTACTCAGGGCGAAGCATGAAATAATAAGAAAAGAGGGAAAGTGTCACTCCAGCTAAAGCAGGACATGACTAATAGGTGTTTATTTAAGACCTGAATATCAAGACTAACACTGGACATGATGACAGTAAAAAAATAACTAGAAAACAGAACTGTCAGCACTGCAGTTCATAGTTGATGCCTTAACCCCCGAGTCATGAAAGCATCCCTGACAGTTAAAGTTTTGTATTTTCTAATTAGTTTTTATTTTTATTTTATTTTGACTTTTTGTTTTTAATTGGGTTTCCTTTCAGTTCTTTTCCAGAGTGGGTCTTCCTGTTTCAGTTTAATTTTCATAGTTTGAAAATTGTCTAAATGTTAATTTTAGGCTTTTTATCTATTATTGTATTTAAGTCATTTGTCAGAGGCAAGATTTAGGAAAACCAGTACAGGCGATACAAAAGAACCACGGAGCTTTTTAAAAGCAGATCACAACAAAAGCCTCAGTAGTCACACATCTGTCAGTGCCTCACCGGGGGAAATTTCAATAACATTATCAAACTAACAAATACTAAAACTAAGCATAGTCTTGGTTTTCTTTTTCTATTAATTTAACTAAAAAAAATCAAATCTAGTTTTTAATTATCTATAACAACCCTGATCCCTGACCCAGTGCTTTTACATAACGATATGAAACAGTTCCAGTTACCATAAATTAACGTTGTCATTCATATTCACTGGGTTGCTTTGGGGTGTAACATACAAATAGGCTTTCACATTAGTCAGACTTGAACATTTCCTCAGAAGTCATCAACATAATGTGACTCTGTCTTATTGATCCAGGGTGGGGCATCTTCTAGGCCCGCTGTTCTTGGAGGGGGACGAGGGCAGCAGGGTGGAAAGGAAAGGAGGAGTGGGGGTTGAGTCGAGCACCGTGGTTTGTTTTTGGCGGTGGCTCATTGTTTCCCTGGTTTCCTCAAGTCACTTCCCCCTCGACGCAAACATATGGAGTAAACAGAGAAATGCGCAGATGGAGCCAGACAAAGACAAAGAGAACTGTATGTTGTCTCAGGTCAGGAATGCATGCGGTGAAATGTTGATGTTCTTTAGTCTGATTGATCATTTGTTTCTCTGGTGTGTCATAAAGAAGTCAAAGTGCAGACTATGTGATGACTGAACTCATTTAACATAGATTTATTTAGCCTCAACTAAGTTTCCCTGAATCAAAGTTTTACCAAATAGATTCAAAATATACCAAAAAAGAGAGAAATCGAGTCAAACGTTTGTGAACGCACTTTGGCTTATTCTCCCGTGGAAACATGTAATCATAGAAGTGATTAAAATAGGTTTATTTTTCTCATTTGAATCTTAATATGCAGGAAAAAGAAAAATGAAATTAAAAAAGAAAAACAAATTTTGTCTTGAAAAAATGAATAATTCATCATCTTCTGTTCAAATAGTATTGTTATATTGTGTCAATCCAATAAAGGCTTCAGTAAATTAAATTGAATTCATATTAGTTCAAATGAATGAAAAAAGAGTACACACACACACACACACACACACACACACACAGGTCTCCCAGCTGCTCTGGCTAATTACAAGCATTCGCCAGACCAGCAACGCCCCCCCGGCTCTGCAGTCGACCTCCTCTGTGTTTTTATGCAGTTAATGATATTATTGTTTGGCGAAGCTGCCGGGTCTTCACGGCTCCTCTTAATGCCACAGCACCTGCTTCCTCTAACACAGCTAACGGCAGGTGGAAAAAAAGGGGGTCTGGCAATAATTTATCACTCCGAGAGCAATCAGCAGCTGGCTGATTTTTGTTTTTTTTTTAATTATTATAGGTACCAAAGAAGACTTCAAAGCCGTACACTGCTATTCTCTGTTAAGAGCTACTGTAGCCAGAACACAAACACAGTTTAGTCGAAACTGCAGATTATTTTTCTGCATCATAGCAAAAATATTTGTGTAGTCTGAGCAGCATACTTTTCCCCAAGACAAAACAGTTCCTGGTATAGATGGGATTTATGGGACGTACTTAAGTTTGAAATGTAAGCACAAAGTCTTTGTGGACTTGGATCAGCTGTTACACAAAGAAACTAATGTTGATTCAACTAAACTAAAAGAATGAGGGTTCATTTTGATCTAGTTGTCACTCAGAGTCTTATCATTCTTTCTTGGAATTTACACTTTGGTGAACTAAAAGTGCTTACTTCTTAGTTAACAGTGTGTCTAGTCTTGTCCACATGGCTGAGATCTGAAAGGTGGCACCACCAAAAGTCTGAGATGGGAGTCTATGGCCTCCTCCATGAAAACAATCACAGGCTGTGCTGCACAAATGAGTGTGTCTGAGTGGGACAGACATTGTTTATGAGAGTTTAGTGGGGCAGCCTGTGTACTCGCAGAGTCCAGACGGGTGTAAGGACAGCTGGAGGAACACAGAGAGGCGAGCTTGGAAATGGATTCGGTTCACAGAATGTCTCTGAACAGAGACAAGACAGAAAACGGTTTGTTCTCACAGGTCCTATTAAATATAGGAACACCAAACATTAGCATATAAAAAGAAGAGTTTATAATTTACAAGTTTTTCTGACAGACATGTATTCCCTAAAAGCAAATTCAAGGTTAAATCATTAAATATGATGGGGATTAATTCCAGACAACGTGAATTAGATTTTAGACACGTTCTAGAGTGAATCATGTCTTAAATTTTAAAAACCTCGTTTATTGCACTGGATGAAAATAATGAAAACTTCTGTTTGTTGAGGTCATCAGCTGTTGACACAGTTTGAAGACAGATTTGCCATCTCTTTTGGTGTCTTACAATCTGATTTAAGATAGAAGTGTTGGAGAACTGTGGGAAAAGTAATCAATTCTTCTTACCTAACGGTCCTGAGAGATAAAGCTTCATTTGAACAACAGATTTAACTGATTACAACCAGACCAACCAGTGTGCTTGAAGAGAGGAGCTGCCTAAAACTCGGGGAACGGCACATGACACCAAGTTGCTAGCTATGAAATCACTTGAATATTTGCCCCATGGTGTAATCCTATATCACAGATTTTCTGCTAGGTAGCTAGTAAGTACTGCTAACCTTAACCATTTAAAGCCAACCCTTAGGGACATTATTGTCTAACCCTACCTCCATATTTTCCTTGTTCCAGCCACAGGATCTTAATGCTTAACATCACAGATTTGATTACCTAACCTTAACCTGCTACTTATTACCCAGATGATTTCAGTTAGAGCTGGGGCTGCACAGATGGTGTGATCTGCCCAGTGGTTTATCCTTAGCTCCCCAGGTCAAGTGCCCAGTCCTCAGATGATGCAGTGGGAGAAATTTTCCAATTTCTTAACCAGTGTTTTGTTTTTCTTTTACAAACCGGGGTTAGAGATCGTTGTGTCACCTCTCATTATCAGTGATTACTCGGTTAATGTCCAACGCCGCTGCCTTGGACATTTGTGACATTACTTGCACCTCAGTCAGGTGACGTCTGACAACAATGCATATATGTGAAAACCGCTGTAGGCATTAGTGGGTCTTAGTTCACAGTTAAGATCCTCATTAAGCCACAGCAGGATTCATTACTTTTTACCTGGATGAATAAAGGACAATGAAAAGAAAATGAAGTGCCACGCTATCAGCTAGCACTAGCATACGTGGTTTATAAGCTTTACTCATAAACTGCATGCACAGATACACATTAGTGCCAATTAACAGTCGGCTACAGATCCTTGTGTTGAACAGCATGTATGATTATGCTGACAAAGCTTATCCAGTTCAGAGTTTAGCCTCTCCAAGCTACCATAGGATGAGAGGTGGGGGACACCCTGGACAGGTCCTCAGTCTGTCACTGGGTTAACACAGAGAGACAGACAAGCATTTAACCTTAAAGCCAATTTAGAATCACAGGTTAACCTAATCCCACTAACTGCATGTCTTTGGACTGCGGGAGGAAGCTGGAGTACCTGGAGAGAACCCAGGCAGACACGAGGAGAACACACAAACTCCAGCACATAAAATATAAGTGTCAGCCTTGGATTTTGCAGCTTATTTAATATTGAAAGGTTTATTTTCACATTG
Organism: Haplochromis burtoni; assembly: GCF_018398535.1. Classification (NCBI taxonomy): domain Eukaryota; kingdom Metazoa; phylum Chordata; class Actinopteri; order Cichliformes; family Cichlidae; genus Haplochromis; species Haplochromis burtoni. The sequence continues at coordinate 1,321,982 of NW_024582404.1, read as the reverse complement.
AGAAAACTAAGAAGAGCTGATTTGATTTTATTAATCCTTATTGTTACTAATGTTACAGTTAAGTTTTGCACTCATTGATCTGTACGACCGTCTCCAACTTATATGTTCCATCACACAATAACGCTCCTCTCATAAGGACGGAGATGGCCAAGACTTTGTTCCTCTATATCAGGGGTGCCCAATCCCGGTCCTCGAGAGCTACCGTCCTGCAGCTTTTAGATGCATCCTTGTTCCCCACACACCCGAATCAAATGAATGGCTTGTTATCAGGCCTTTGCCAAACACGATGGCATGCTGAAGAGGTAATCAAACCATTTGATTCAGCTGTGTTGGAGTAGGGATGCATCTAAAAGCTGCAGGACAGTAGCGCTCAAGGACTGGGATTGGGCAGCCCTGCTCTATATGTTACATAAACACATTCTTTATTCAACTGGATCCAGCAGTTTCTCCACGTGGTTTCTATCAGCTGTACTCGCAGCATGAAGAAGTGATTGACAGTGGTAGAAGGGAAAGGGGTTGGGTGCAAGGTGGCTGCTGAACATGCCGAGGTGGGGAGGGGAAAGGGGCTCCTCTTGTGTGGTCGAGATCGGTTTACCAGAAGAAACGTGGACACTTATCTGCACTTAGAAAACGGAGTGAACAGAGAAATGCCAGGCATTCCTCGGCCACCAAAAGGAGGTCGCCTCGGAGATTTAGGTGGGACAAATTCCTGGCAGTCTGTGGGATTAAAAGGGTGGATGTGGCGTTATTGTAGCATCTCATTAGGAAAACCTGTAACGGTTTCTCAGCAAGAATGAGTTTTAAAAATAAGTGGTCTTGTTGAGGAAAAAGTAAAATACCTCCCTTAAGAAGTTGGGAAGTGCAAAACGGCGCTTATTGTCCTGTCTGTGGCGGCTGGGTTCACTACAAGCAAAAACACATTTATGGGAAATTTTTCAGGTACAATATTTGGATTTAACGACTTTCTAAACTGCTTAAGCCAGTTTGACTTCAGTTTTTCTTTATCCTCCAACTGACCAAGTAAATTCCAACCAGGCCAGAAAGAATATCAACAAAGTTCCCACAGACATTGTGTGACGGATAATGACTCCGGTTTCTGAAATGCGAGCCACAATGTTCCCGATTCAGGACACTTTAAATACCATTAACAGCAGCAGATTTGCTTTCTCAGCTGCAGACCGCTGTGGCAGGTCGACGGCATGCAAGCACGACCGGGGAATCGTTTATTCAACTGTGCACTTGTTCAGTCTTTAGCTGACCTCCTCTGCACGACACACTGTCATGCGAACCAACCCCGTGATGCAACCAGCGAGCCCTCGCTCTCAGGCTTATGGACAGTTTGTCAGAGCGCTGACTGACATTTACCATTTATGTAAACCCTCACAGCCTTTCCCTCGCATAAGAATTTCTTACCTAATTAGGTAAGGAAAAAAACAGCTTGGAGGAATGTGACCGTCTGTCATCAAGCTCAAAATATACACACAGACAAAGTACAATATTTTTGTCTTTTAACTCTTTGTTCCACTTTTAGCTTCGAGGTTCCTGTTTAAATTATCTGCCCTTTAAAACAAAGGAAGAAGGAATGCAAGGTGGAAATGCCTGTAGAGCTGCACAAATTTGCAGATGACTGTTACTCAAATAAGGTGTAGGGGAAGTGCAGCGCGTGACTGACGACAGTTTTAGCTTTGCATGCTGATAAAATTTAAGGTGCATGGATTACTGTGACCGACATCTTATAGTTGTGAAGAAATCTGCGGTCAAAGTCAAACCTTTTCCACACACTTTCCCACATGTCCTCCGCCACTTCCTCTTAAACTGATCTTTGTTGTTGAATATATCAGTGGATGTGATATTTTTTCTCATATAAGCATCTGGTGCTGATAGGAAATGTTTTGAAGCACAGATGCTCTGCCATAAGTTTGCTGCTGGTCAAAGTGGCTTCTGAAAATTGGTGGCTACTATAAAAATTCAAGCAAATTAGAGGGTGTCCAGGCAGTGGACTGAGAGTTCTGTTATTCATTTCAGAAACCAGAGCGAAGCTTTGAAAACGGAAGGGTTCACAACAGCTCTGAGCACACTTTTATGGCTGATAAATGACCTTCTTCCATGTGTGTTTTGAATTTCTGTGGTTCAGAATCCCACCCTGGTTCAGAGGCATGTGCTGTGCAGCTGCAAAATCACAGCTATAAGGGAACATTTTCTGCATGAGCTGGTGTAATATCAACAGGCAATGACAAGCTTAAATCAACTTTTTGGAACCTAAATTGTGCCAGTGGCCTCACTGAATGCAGGAAGAGTGTGTTTTTAGTTTTGGTGCTAGCCTGCTTCCAGCCCTCTGATTAGATGCCAACATCCACCTTGTCCAGCAGGTCGAATAGGTGTCATGTTCAGTAACAGTTGCAAAGCTTATCTTACATATTTTTTTATAAATAAGATTAAATCACAGCTTATCATAACTTTAAATTTAATGTATGACTTTTACAAAGTGTACACCAATGAAAGAAGTACAGTTAATTGGGATTTCAGTCACACAATTAGCCATGCGTAGCATATACATGAACTGACCTGTTTTTCTTTAAGACTTTAAATTGATGTATTTCATTGGGAAGAAGGGTTTCATTTATTTGCAAGCTTTGAAAAATAGTCAACAGTTTTATTTTAACCTGAAACGGAGACACAAAGGCATGAATAAACTGGTGTGAGACCAGTCTGATGAAACAGTTTATATTTAAATGAATGTCGAGTCCAGAAACACGAATCAGTCGTTTTCATTATTTATTACATTTTTATGATTAAATTCGGCTCAATTAAGATAAGATAAGATAATATAAGATAAGATAACCTTTATTAGTCCCACATGTGGGAAATTTGTTTTGTTGTGGACAGTGCAAAGTTACATAGCAAAAAATTAGTAAAACACTGGAATAGGATAAGATGATAAGAATAAAAATAAGATACTGTACACAATAGAATAAGATAAAATACTATATACAATAGAATGAAAATTGAATAAAAATATACAACTGAGTAAAATACAACGTTGTCAGAAAAAGAGAGAGAATTAAATGTTATTTATAGCACAAAATGCTTCATTATATGAGATAAAGCCCCTAAAATAATACAGAGTAAGCACATGGTGACACTGGGAAAGAAAAATCCCCTTTTAACAGGAAGAATCCATCCATCTGGTTGGGAGTTAGTATTTCACAAATGACCTTAAGAGTGAATTTGAGTGAATTTTGCACTAGAATCGCATCAAAACAGATGTGAACAGTTTAATTTGATGCTCTCTACACCTCAGCCTCTGAATAGGCCGAGCTCTGCAGTTGCTCACTTTAAAATCAAACGTGCTGTTTGGTTCATTTGTTGCTGTGAATGGCTTATTGCATCACTGCCCCAAAACACAGAAAAACATCATCGACGTAGCTGTATATTCTAGTTATGAGTAGCAGGTTGTTTTTTTCATCAGTGGCGGTCAGAGCATCCCTCGAGTGTCAACACTAGGATTCTTATAATGGAAATCAAAAAAGCTAAAATCCTTTCTCTTTGGTTCCACAAGTTTAAAAAACACACAGAGTCCATGATTTGCTGCACCGCTGCAACTCTTTGAGTCTGGTGTGAAAGTTTACGAACCACTGGTCTAAACAACGTGGCTGCTGCTGTTTGTCAGGAGACATGAAAGGGAGAAAAATGGAACCACGCCAAAGAGCAGCGTGCAGGCAGGGATGCTGAGCATCCACAGCGGGAGATCTCAGTTCTGCTACGGCCTTCGCTGACGTAACCGTCTCCAGCACGTACCTCATCTTACCTCGCTCTGTGCTCGCTGACCTGGTTTTCTGCACTACAAATCACACCGGGAGTCGAGCTACAGCCTCGCTCTCCCCTTCCCCGTCGAGGATTGCACAGAAAACAATCCAGGAGGAGAAAGCAGGCAGTGTAGACTTTGCACTTATTTATTTATTGCTATCATAAATTCATAGCCTTGCGTATTTGGAGTGTGCAGACACTCAAGTCCAAGAGAACATAGACTTTTAATTACAGCTTCTTGATTTCACCCAAATTTTATCCTTCTGTTTTCCTTTTCCTACTCATATTTTGTCAGTTGCAGAGGCATCAGCTGTGAAAATATGCAAATATCTCAGAATTCCCAGTCATGCTGCACTGTGTTACCATGGTCTCTGCATGAGCATTCATGCATTAAAATAATAAGCCTGCTGCTGTTCTTAGTGATATAATTACAACAGACGCATCAAACTTTTGACCCTTACTGTCTCTGTGCAGGTTTGTAGTTTCCAGTATTTTTTATTTTGCCAGATTTTGTTTGTTTTTGTTTGTGTGTGTGCCATGTAAGAGAAGAGTGTGAGATGCTCCTCAGCAGGCCAGCGGGAACCAGCCTGGAGGCATGCATGAGTAATGAGATGAATGTCCAGTCGACTGCCTCGGCTCCCCTCTTCCTCTGTAATTACCTAAAGCTGTGGTAGGTTTATCATTTGTGTGTGTGTCAGTCGGTGCTACTCTACTTTTTGAGCTGTGAAGAACAACTTTTATCTCAGCATGGAGTATCAGATCTATTTCCAAAATTTGAACTAGAAAATCAGACACTTTCAGGCTTGCTGGACAAAATGTTCCCGACAAATTGGTGGGGCGAGGCGGGTTGTTATGTGCTCGGAGAGATTTCAGACATTTTGTTCCACTTGCGATCGTCCAACATCTCAGCAACTCCAGGGAATAAAGTCGAGATGTAAACCTGACACTTGAAGTCTGTGTATTGTGTTCATTGGCATTATAGATGAAGCCAGTTAGACTCGTGTTATTTGTGAATAGATGATTATAACTGTATTTCTTTGTATTCTTCTTTGTTCTTTACGGGAAAGGAAACCTGGAACGGCCGCACAGAAAACCCAATCAGTGTTTTAAGACCACGGGAACTTTTTCCTTAACTCCAATAACTCTTGGAGGAATCCCCGTTTTTTGGTGGTCAGCAACATGAGAACCAGTTTATATATTGAAGTTCCTATAACCGAGTTTGGGTTTTTTTAGCTTCTACTACAGAGTAACTACTCTCTGTCAAAAGGGGAAGAAAGTATCAAACAAATATCAGCTGTAAGCAAAATTTAAGCCTAAAAATGGGACTGAATGACAGTGCGATTCAGGTTTTATTAAGCCAGTCCCACCCAGCAACGCCGGGGGAAAATAATATGTAGGGTTGAAACTGAAACTTGATTCATGTGATTCAAATTCTTTGGGTTTTTGAAATGTTCCTGTAAAAGTGGGTGGATGTTTGTTGGTGGAATGACCTTTCACAGAAGCCTGGTAAAGGTTAATCTTTCATAAGCCCTTTTTCCTTTATGAAAAAGGGACTTTCTGATTTTGTCTTGTATTCCCCGGTTTATTTCTGCATTTGGACATTTCAAAAAGATAAACTGTCTTTTATTATCTCTTCCTTGTAATGAGAAATATTTTACTGATGGAGCAGTAAAAATTTGGTTTGGTTTGCGGTACTAGCATTTGGCCACCATGCAAAATTAAAAATCATTTTTGACTTTATCTTTTGATCTGGGCTGTTTTATAGCGTGGGCACTGAAATGGTATGGTAGATATCTGACAAATATGATTATTCATTTCAAGTTTAAGGAAACAACAATCCTCTGTGCCTGTCACAATGTTTGAAACGGACTCACGCGCAGACCAGGTATCCTTGGCAAAAGACAGGGATTAATCCAATACACGCTCTCAGTGGGTTCCAAACACACACACCCTCGCTCGGGTCCAGGGCAGATCTATATACGCGCAGAGAAAGAAGTCCAGGTTAGGGATGGTCTCAAACTCACAGGTACAGGTTCAGGGGGACTGACGCTGATGGCTCAACGATCCAGCGAAGGATGCCACAGCCGTCATAAATAGTGCTCCAAATCAGCTGGGATCAGCTGCAGGTGCGGCGGTGAGCACAGGTACGTAATGAGCACCGCCCTGGCAGAGGTGAGAAAGCGCAAAGAAAAAACCAAACAAAACATGGGTCAGCCGGCGAGGCAGGGGACTATGGCAGTGCCAAGTGCCTCTAACTACTCATGTCTGAAATTTAAGAGAAAGAACACAAGACTGGCAAATTTTAACTTGCTTTCCAAATCAGCACTAAAACTTCAGATATGAATTTATTAAACACAAAACATAAAATTGCAAATTGTCATCTGGGCCTTGGATATACTCCTTTAAAGTTTTCAAAGTGCTTTTAAACAAAGCTCGCATGCTTCAGAGTACAGGAACAGTGGTTGTGTTAAATCCGTTATTGACAACTGCATTTCCTTCCTCAGTAGTTCTTTTTTTTTTTTTGCTACTTCTACTTCTGTCGCCACTTTTCAAACCGTACTGCTGACTAGTGTTTTGGCTGTGAAATTGTACAACAAGGAATAAACAAATGTAATTGCTGGCAACAGCACTGTCCATTTATGTTGGATACATTGTAGATTGAGCTTTAGAGGTACCCAGAAGAACGTGGGTTACAACTGTAAATAACAAACAAAGTCATTCCAGGCTGAAAGCTCAAAATGCAAATAGTCGTCCAGGAGGGCAGACAGAATATGCATTAACAAATCTGTCTACCTGTGATGAGGAGGTTAACCAGTGAGAAAGACTGATAAACACCAGCAATCTTAATGCTTTCAATAGACATCCAGGGAATGCACATGACGTCCCATTAACACCTTTCTGCCTCTTTTGGAGCGGTTTCCTCTGACAGATTCTCTCTTGTTATACAAAGTAGAGATGTGTTTGGGGTCTCTGGGGGAAGGTTCACACTTGGAAACTGCCTCTTGGGTGATCTGATCGCATATGTACATGCATCACTGCAGGTGTGAAGAATAAGTGCTTATTTCATCTTCTGTGGTTGTCAGGTTCTTGTAATTGTAACCTCTTAGTGCCTAGTGTATCATATTTGATACATGAGTCCTTATGAGACTCATGTAAAACAAACCTGTGTAATTGTACAATACATTTTAAGCAATGCATTGCAAAAAGACTTATGATACAAGTTAGAACTCATAAATGCAAATTCTTTTTGTCATTTGTCAGACAGGTGAAGAAACACTGATTTGTTTAAAGAAAAATCTGATAATTATGTCATTAATGGTTTAAAGGGTTAAACTGACTTCAAAGGGAATGCAGTATTTCTGGAATACCGCCTGCTGTGTGCTACACACCACCAGTGTTGGGACTAACGCGTTATTAAGTAACGCGTTACAGTAACTACGTTATTATTGTGGTAACGAGCACGGTAACTAGTTATTATGCCAAAACCGGGAACGCGTTACTCGTTACTGGGATTTAGATAGGCTCGTTATTCGTTACTTCGTGTGGAGGCTATCGCGGAGCTTCCACAGATTCAATAACATTAGCAAGTGGTGGAGGCCAGCAGGTGGATGAAGGAAAAGGGAGGCAGAGGAGAGACCCGAAGCGGCCGCTGGTCCGAGAGTGTCAGGTGAACTGAACTTCAGGTAAGAAGTTATGACCTGCAGTCCTCTGGGTCAGATATGAACCAAGTTTAGGTGGAGTTTATTTTCGTTATGCTGACTTTTTCGTACTGCGTGCTAGCTAGCATGACGGAGTTTCTATACAGCTGGGTGGTGCTATGTTACTGATGTTGAACTTTATTTTGTTCATAGGTTAATTATTAGAGTTGCCAAGCCGTCCTGTAAAAAACGGAATCGTCTCGTATTCAGAGAAAATATTACGCGTTTCGTATTTAGGTGAAAAGGAACAGTTTGTCCCGGACTTCAGCTACAATGAAAAAGACACAAAGCTGGAGTTATTCTGTGTCTTTGCTGCACAGCTGCCTCTTCTCTCTCTCATCTCTCCCCCTCCCTCTCCTGTTTCTACTTCAATCATGAAACTGATCAATGATCAGCTGATCGGCTTTTCTCTCTTGTTTATTTATCGCCCACTTTGCGCCAGAAAGAGGAAACCAGCGGATGTCGCGTTAAACAACAGCAGCACTTTTAAGCTTGATCAGCTGTTGTTAGAATTTATTTAATATTAATTTCTAGTATCAGCTGATGTTTGCTGGAGCCACAGCTGTAAAGCTGCTGGTCATGATATCGGTTTGGATATGTGGTGAGAGGGAAACATGAAGATGAAACCAGGAGATGTCCTTACTGAATCATCAGAGCTGAACAGGTGATGGAGAAACAGGTTTACCTTTTAGGTGACATGAATGAGTTGAAGGGAAGTTATGAACTGTTTCTGAGAGACAAATAACACCAGGATCCTTTTCTAAGTAGCTGACAGCTGGTAACTGTGCAGGGGCGGGTCTAGCAAAGTGTTGCCAGGGGTCCATGTAGGGCATTAAAAGGGAAAGGGGGGCACAAGGAAATACTTTCTTATTCTCATTTAAAATGTCTCACTTTTAAAAAATAATTATGAGTCTTACAACAAACGATTGATAGATTGATGCATATATACCATCAGAACAGTGTACATCACTGTCACAACAGTGTTTATTTTCATTCAAAGGCTTTATGATTTTTCCTATAATGGTGGAAAAATGCCCGGGATGATTTTTTTGTCCCAGTCCAGCCCTGTAAGCAGCTCATCTGCAGTCTGGTGTTACCTACATCTTCCTATTCAGAAGGCAGAATTTCAGAGTTCTGAGTACAATCGAAAGCACCACGACTGCAGTTTTTGTGTTGGATGTAAAAAGCAGGCTAGGACAGAATCAGGCGTGGGATTTCTCTCGTGGAAATGTGCACATTATTTTTTCCTTTCTATTGGTAGGTGGCACAGTGCACTTGTGGCAAGTAAGCAAGCTAGAAGACTGGCAATCTTGCTGGGTATCCAGTTACGGAAGCAACACATTAACAAGAGAATTCTGAGTTAAACCAAAGTTACTTTCCCTAGTAACTAGTTACTCTGAAAGTAACGAGTAACTTGAAGTAACTGAGTTACTTTTGATAGAAGTAACTAGTAATGTAACTAAGTTACTAATTTAAAGTAACTTACCCAACACTGCACACCACACATCCCAGCCTGATTCTCCTGACATTGTCCACAGTTCATATGAGAAAACGGCTTGAGAGGAGCTGATGCTTTTTAAAACATTAACAACCCCTTTGACTCATTCTGGATGATATTGCTGCATTTCCACACATCTCTGATAATACGGAGTAAAGTTTTAATGTTATACATAAGAATTTTCTACAAAAACGCTAATTAATATGGCTCTTTTAAACTAAAACCAACTCAAAGCAGATTGGATCTTAGCTTCTATGTTCAATTTGAAAACATGATGGTGATTCCTACATGAATTTACTTTAGAGTTATTCCAATAATCACCTAAAAGTGGATTTAGGAAGCTTTATACCCACATCAGTTACATCAGTACTCTGTGCTGAAAGTAATTGAAAAAAGCAAGAAGAAACTGCAATAATGGAATTATACATTTTTTAGACACCATGTGGAAAAAGCTGACTGATTAGATTTGGTCTACAAATCTAATCTTAGTTAGTTTTGTCTGCGATGGTCACTGTGTAGTGAAAAACCTAAATAGAGAGCTACATTTCAAGTATTTCTATAATAGAGATCTTAATAGAAAAACGTGACCTAAATAGATGTTCAGACCAAAGTTAGCAACACATAAAAAATGTATATGTCTGCAATGGTGGAGGCATATTTTACAGGAAACACTGGGCGATGCAGTAAACTGCAGAATAAATGTTTACATTATAGATGAATGTGTGCTTGTACGTCTTTGATATCCTGCCACATGAGACGGGATTGCGATGGGGCAAAGGTGAATCCGGTTTTACTCACATCACCGTGCCGTGTATGCCAAATAAAAGCCTGGAGAGCTGAAATACATATTTGCATTATTCACCTCAAAAACCAAAGAAGGCGGTCGAGGGAAGTTAAACTTTTTTTTGCTAATTGAAACTGCATTGTTTAGCCTGGGGCCTTACCCCACTGTGCTAACTGCTGTCTCATTTAAATGAATGAGGTGGCTATAGCTTTTCATGCAGTGCTGTTGTCGTCGTGAACGTTAGTGTTTGCCACAACCCCCCCGCCACCCCCACCCTTTATGTGCACCACCTCTTGTTTGTTTTTGCAAATTTTAGTTTAACAGCTTACTTCCTTCATATGTTTTGGGTTTAGCCTTGATTTATGCACTGTAGGATCTTTTATAGCGACGCCGTGTTAAAGAATCTGTAGGCTAGACAGAAGATGTTCTTACATCCAGTAGAGATGAACCATTATAATGCTGAACATTGGCATTGGCTAAATGTTCAAAGCTAATGAGAGAGGTCAGTTATATTGAGATATAATAATGGTTCCCAGGAAAAATGAGTATTAAGAACAATCTCTGCATTTCTGTTATCAGCAGTGTTGTTGCTATTTTATTGTCATTTTACACACTTGTAGTGTTTTTTAACCTAAGCATTGATAATATTCAGCAGTATCAGTATAATTTACATATTGCATCATCTTTCCTAATGAATCTAGAATACCATGCATTTAAAAAAATGTATGTCTATAATTATAATAATCATAATGGATAATGTATGTATAGTAAAGGTTTCCTAAAAGTAGCATGACTACGATGACCTGGATGACTGAGAACCTTCACAGACATACGATGAGTAAAACAGAAACTCCTCAGTGCTTCTAGGTATAAAAACTGTATATCCCACAATATATGGACACACTGCAATATTATTTTGAATGAATATGTGATGTTACAATATCAACCTCAAACAAAGGAGATATAAAACATAGTGCAAGCAAAATTCCCAAGTAGAGTAGTTGCATTTATATAAGTAAACATTAATACATACAAACATATATATATATATATATATATATATATATATATTGTGTTTTTATTGATTTTATTAAAGTTGCCTTTTTCTTGGCAAGCCCATGTAAATGATCATTTAATCAGTCATGAAATATTCCTTTTTGTCTTTTTTTTTAAATCACAATTCGAAACATCATATCAAAAATATTTTCTACATCGGTTCAGAAGAATTTAAAATTAATAATCTTTTTTTTTTCATTTTTAATGTCTTAAACTGCAAACTGGGGTTTTCATAATACCTTTTTTAAAGATAGTGTTATACTCAAACTTGTTAATAAAGTGTAAGATCGTGAAACTGGTTCCTGACCAAAATATTACAGGAAATGTGTAATGAAATATGTATTTATCCCAACATTCCTCTGGTATTTCCTTTTTTGAAACTTGGCTACATCCATCCAGAACATCTTTGAAATTATACAGTGAAAGAGATAAAAGATGGAGAATGATTTATAGTTTATAGAGCACATAAATCACTTACTATCACCCATTTTATCATTTTAAAACATTTCCAGTACATGTTTCTCTGGCTGAAATCTCTTTGAAGATTTCTATTATTGAAAGGAACTCCCTTAAGTTTGTTGCTGATATTTTTCTGTGTACATTGTTTATTTAAAACAAACAATTAACACAGAAATACAAACAGTTGAAGTCATTTGTAATGTAAAAACCCAAATGTACTATTTTCGGGTTTTTTCTCCAAGATAAATTTCCTCGACGTCATGACGTCAGACTTTGAACTCCGTTAACCGGAAGAGAAGTGTCGCTGTGTGTGTTTTCATGTTTACATTTGGGGCACCGCGTCAAAATGAATCCCCCGATGATCATCTCGACCAGCTCCGTGTCAACAACAAAGAGTAAGACCGTGTGAACCCGCCGGCATCTTTACTGCGCTGCTGAACAGAAAGCAGAGCCGCTGAAATGTGCTCAGTTAGCTGTTAGCTGCACACGTTAGAGAAGTCTGTGACACAGCAGAGAGTCCCCTTTGATTCAGTTTAAGTCCGTTTTAAGCCGTTGAGCTGTCTGTCAGTAAAATGCAGAATGACTTTCGCTTGCTATGTCATAAGCACGTTTGCTAACAGACAGTTTTCAGGTAGCAGGTTGCTCAGGTTTCCAGTTTCTGATTACAAACATAATCCTTTATTATGAAGTCCACTTGATACGTTTGATGGCATATTCTGAGCGTTTTAGCTGCAAGGCTCTCACACTTCGTTCTTAGCTGCAGAGACAGGTGTGACACAGTTATGTTACCACAAGTGCAGGGACAGTGTCTTTGCTGGAGCTCTCCAGTCCTGTTGTGTCAGTTAATATAGTTTGCAGTTAAGTGAAAAACTGCTGCAAACATACAAATTAAAGATGCAAAGTGCTGTTAGCCTTTCTGCTAACAGTGTAGTAAACATAGAACAATGTAGAACTGGAGAGATCAGATCAGTATCATTTAATCTAGCTGTGTGAGTCAGGACCAAACCACTGTTGATCCAAATGTCAGACATACACACCAAACTCTATCATCCCAAAGCTGGGATACTTGTAACAGCAGCACTGTACAGGCCCTCTATTATACTACTATGTAATAAAGTGCCATCACTCATTTCATTTATCGTATTCAGTCAGTATTAAAATATAGAATGTTATTTCCCCTACATGCACCTAATAAGCTAGCTCACAAGTGTTTTCACTTTTCAACAATGAAAAAATAAATCTGTATTGTACGTGTGCAGGGAAACGAGAGGCAGAGCGTTCGGTTAACTGGACGGCGGAGGAAACTCAGGTGCTCCTCTGCGCCTGGAGCGATGAGCGAGTCCAGAAGACTTTGGCTGAAAACCTCAGAAACCGGCATGTCTTCAAACACCTCTCAGCTCGCATGAGTGAAATGGGTTTCTCTCGGAGTCCCCACCAGTGCCGGCTTCGAGTCAAAACTCTCAAGGCTAACTACGTGAGAGCCAAACTGCAGAGAAGCATGGACAGCTCGCAGCCGTGCACTTTTAAATACTTTGCCGAGATGGATGCAGTGCTGGGCCGAAGGACAGGGGGAGGGGAAGGAGGGTCTCATTTTGTTTCACACCAACGGGTGTCAGAGGGCCACTTTGACTCCACTGATGGGACAGGGAGTTTTACCTCGGATTTAAATTCCAGTACAAACATAAGTGGACACCATTGTGGCTCTATGGGGAATTCAATGAGGCAAAATTTAAGCTCTTTAGAGGAGAGAGCAGGCTGTCAGCTGGACTCTGAGGTAAAGGTAGAGCACAGAGAAGAGTCGGTGGATGAGTTAGAGTACAGCGACACGGGATTCTCACAGCATCCGAGGGACAGGCACCACGAAGTTTATCTGGAGACAGCCATCCACCCGGATATTAACGGTATGTACTGTTACTGAAATAATAATGTAAACAAGACACATTTATCTTATTTTAGGAGCTAAAGTCAAGAAGATTTTTACATTTTGTTTAAACAGTACGGGTCGGAGATAGTTCCTCAAAATTATATCTGGATATTTCAAGAAGATTTGTGATAATGGTTTTAACAATGTAGGGAAAAAATGCTTTATTGATTCTTGTAGCTTGCAGGCCACAGCACTTCGAAGCGTCAGTAAATGAAGGGCATTTTTCATCCTTCTTTTGCAGCACTGCTACTGATGGCGATGCTCAGTAGAGTAATTACTTTTGGTCACACATCACCACCTACTATTTCGTCCTTTATAGCCTGGTTGTGTTGGTGTTTTGCTTTTGCCTCAGATGTTTTGCCTCGAGTGTGTTATTTCCCTGCATATTTTGCAGTGTCGTGCTTTATTTGAGGTCAGTTAAGTAGCTAAATATTTAGTTTCTAAATCATCAATGAAAGCAGACATGTTGCTCTCAGTGTCAGATATGCCTGGGCTTGGGAAGGCTATATAAATGATGTTGCAACGTGACACTTTTAAATGTCAAGTAATCATTTATCCCAGTATTATCGTTGATGACATATGGCACAGCTGTGGTGTGATAGACCCAGAAAGGGCTAAAGAATCACCAGGATTTGAAATGAGAGATGCTTTGTTCCAGATACGTCGGAACTTGGATGTTGAATGTGGGAGTGACATTCTTGAGTTAGTGGGTTCCATAAAAAGCGAGAACATATTTTTTTGGTTCTTAGCAATATGGAGTCTTTCAGGTATCACTAGCAATAAAGCATGATACTTTTTTTTTTTGCTCTTCGAAAGTGTCCGAAAAAAGCCTGTAGCTGTGTTTGCTCTGTTCTAAGCCCCTCCCACCAGACATGCGCAGCAGTTTGTGCTTCATATGATGCTAATTCAAGTCTTCAAATGAGGTTTTAACCTCCTTGGTGAAATTCCTCGACTACATAACTCTTTATATTCTATTATATTTTTCCCATGTGGTATTATTGTTGTACTCTGACCTGAACAGGTCTGGAAAGCCTCTTTCTACAGGCTCAAAACGTAAAGCTTGGAGGAGGAGAAGGACACTTGTTCCCTCTGAGTGCACTTGAGTTATAACAGGCTGAATGTTTAAAGTTGAGACAGACTTCATGCTAATAACCAAACAATTGTGAAAATATTTGTGGTCTATTAATCAATCCTGTCATTAATAACACCATGCATGTATTGTTTTATATCCTGATTTGCAGGTACAACAGTGGAAAATAGCTCAAGCACTCCTTCTCCACATTTGGTCCTACCTCTGCCTGCTCCTCCTGCTCCCACTCTTACCCAGTCCACTGCTTCTCCTCTCCCAGCACCTCCAGATATAAACCCCAACATCCTCCCTGCCTCTGCCGACCATCACCCTGCACCTTCCTGTCTCGAACCTGTCCTTAAGCACCTGTCAGAGTGCTTCCAGCAGCTGGTCTCTGAGACCCGGAGCTTGCTGGTGCAGCTGGAGAGTCAAAGGCAGGAGCACGCCCGATGGCACCAGGAGCTCCTGGCCCAGTGGCTGCAAAGGGAGGAACGGCGGCAGAGGGAGACGGCTGAGAGGGAGGAGAGGAGGGAGAAAGCTCGCATGGAGCACGAGATTAGAGTCCTGGAGCTCCTCACCAATCTGAGCAAACAGCAGGGGTGTAGCTGTGAGGGCAGCCGGACTTTAGCAGGGGGACAGGCTGCTCCAAACCATACTAACAAAGACAGGAGTTAGGAGTTTTACAGTGGCTGACCCAAAGTGCGGACTGATATTTCTTCTCAGGTGGACACAAATAACATTAGCAATGAGGCAAGCTCCCACAGTCAGGCCAGCCCGAATCCTGAGTGGGAGATTTTAGTTGAGCCAAGTGCACAGATACCCCCCCTTCCAAAAAAAAAAGAAGCGGAAAGTCTGTGAGAATAATATGACTGCTACTGTTACTTTGACATTTAAAGGCCCAGAAATCCAAAAAAGCGGAAACTACAGTTGAAGTGTAAAAGAGGAATTTCTTCTTGTTCTTGCAGTCACACTGCTGAGGGGATTTCTGTGATGTCAGTGAATTTCGCCAAATGTTACAGAGTTGTTTCGATGCACTTTCACAGAAATTAAAAGTGTATATTTTTCAACCAGTTTCGACTGAAATGTGTTTTTCACAAATGACTTGTTTCAGTTATTTATCGCAACTGTTGAGCCAAAGTAAGAATCAGTCGGCATCTTCAGCGTGTTTGGGTTCAGTGGTGGCGTCCTGAAGTCTTGGATCTAGATCAAAGCTTAATTATTCATACAAATAACCTCTCTTACTTTTGAAGCAATGTGAACCAACCTTGAAACAACAACAGCAAAATCAAATCAAAATATTTAAGTCAGTGAACAGGATTATATGTGTGTGTGAATTGTAGTATTAATAGAAATTTTCCAATATACCACATTAAAAAGTGACTCCTGTTTCTAATCCAGATGAAAATGATAAACAGATGAATAATTAAATCACAGCTTTTGCAATAACTGTGCAATAAGTTGCAAGTATGAGATGTTGTCCATGCTGTGTGACAGCACATCAGATCTCCATTCATATCAAACTTGCTTCTGTTACATGAAAAAGTCATTAAAAATAAACAGCATTGACAGCTTAGCGGTAATAGACGACCATAACAGACTAAAGTCAAAGGGCAGATGCGATGAGAGAGTCGCAGGTTTGATTCCTTCAGTGTTTACTCAGTTTGTCCCTGCGGTCCATTAGCAGGATGCGGGGCTGTGACCTGGCTGCTACAGGGGGGGGGTGACAGAAAGAGGCAAACAGTTTACTGTAAATTCCTGACGCCTGTGTTTGATGCTCAGTGTTGAAGCTATTTTGGGAAACTAGCACAAACATACAGTGAAGTCTGTTTATTTACGTCTCCGCGGGAACATTTCATACTCAGCATGTCAGCCTGGATGTTACCCCCGCTAAGACCTTTAGCGCAGCTCCGAGACTCCAGGCTTCGAGTTTCTTCGTTGCTGTATCAAACGAGCTACACCTGAACAGTCCTTTGCTGCGATGGTGTATATTGTCTTCCTGCAACACTCGGCAATTTTCTCACACTCATGGGAGACATTTTTATTAAACCTCCAGGCTGTGGCTGGCTCCATGCTGATTCTTACCTGAATAGACAA
Organism: Haplochromis burtoni; assembly: GCF_018398535.1. Classification (NCBI taxonomy): domain Eukaryota; kingdom Metazoa; phylum Chordata; class Actinopteri; order Cichliformes; family Cichlidae; genus Haplochromis; species Haplochromis burtoni. The sequence continues at coordinate 1,305,593 of NW_024582404.1, read as the reverse complement.
ACTGGAAATTTTTCACTCAGGCATTCAGCATTGTCTACCCTGAAGGGGTGTGAACAAGTTAAAATGAAAAAGCCCCACTTCCTTTTGACATGTATGAACCAGATTGTAATCAATACTGGTTTGGCTGGGAAAACCCAACCACTGGAATACTTACTGATGATATCTTCCTTATTGTAAATGGATAAAGTGAAACAAAAGCTGCCAAAACAAACAGACCCATCCCACCTGTCTGTTAAAACCTGATGTTTGTGTTAATAAAGAATAAGCCACACCTATCTGTGGACTAGCATGACCCACCATTACATTATAATCCTGCTGCATAATCCACAATAAGTGAACTTAATTAAGAACATTTAGAGGTCTTATTGCTCGTTTTTATCCAACACAAGTTCCTTGTGACCTTTATTCTTTGTCATCAGTATAAAAGCATACGCTCTGTGATAACTGAGCCACAGGCTATGACGATATATTCTTACAGGTGAACGGATAGTTTCACACACTATGGACAAGTAGTAGTGTCTATTGTACTTCATATAAGTATGTGTCTGTATATTCTTCAGTTTTGGAAATTTTTAAAAGTTGCATTTAAAGGAAACACTGTATATTTGACTATTACGTCCTAAATGCCAACTCTAACATATAACCATGTAAACATTTCCGACTACCTGGCAGGATTCGTAACGTGTTGCAGACCACCCAGATCCTCACGTTCACCTTCTCATTACTAAATTTCCATCTCTTGGGCCAAAGCAGACCTTTGTGCATGTGAAGCTGCACAAACTGTCACACTAATAAAGCACCTGGTTGGTTGTGGTCACATGATGTAAAAAAATATGAAAATAAAGCCTGTCTAGTTTTCTCTCGTGCTCCTTAACAGGACGGCCTCTAATCTCATTTACTTTCCTCTTTGTCACAGAGGAGGCCTTCATAAAACACACAAACAACTTATTCAAAGGTTGTTTTCTTGGTGATTTATTTCCTTTTTAATTGCAGTTTACAGCATGAGGAACAAATGCGCCCCAAATACATGGAAGTTTCAGTTAAATAAAAACCAACTGAGCATTACTTCCTGCATTTCATTTGTGCCTCGTGGTCTTCCCCACAGTGACTTCAAGCCTGATCTCTATGCAGTCATTTAAGCGAGAGAAAAGCCAGATTAGTGCATATACATAAATCTGCGCTAATCCTGGATTACGTAATACAAGTGGATGTTGATGAGATTTGGGATGATTTGCTGTTATTGTACCAGGGCTTATTACTCTGTTCATGACATGTGGAGAAAGTCATCCAGGACAGATTTCTCAGACTAAACTATCAATCAGTGCATCATCTTTGCATGACTCATGGTTCTGTATGTTCATCGGCCTGACTGCAGGGAGAAATGTAATCAGCCTGCTGTTGTTTAAAGCTTATAGGAACATTAAGGAAGCTTCTGAACAAATAAATATCAGTCAAAAATCAGTTTTGTTAGACGATAACATATTTTCTGCAGATATAAGGGAAGAAAATGAGTCATTTAAAGGTTCACTTGTACCGTGCTCCCAATTCTGCCTCCAGTCGGGCTTTCATTGATGCAAAAAAATTTGTATTTAATTGATGTGTCTAGTTGGACCAAAGAGTAATAACTAAAAATGCAATATTAGAATATACTTACAATGGCCCCTCTATCTCATAAGAGAGAACACGGCGGCATTGCCAAGATTAGAGTTTGCCAGAGAACACAGCATCAAAGGATTTAATACAGTTGTCACTTAACGATTGTGGTTTGCATGTTTATTTCATTTAATACGGATCCATTTTTCCCCTTTTTTTTTTCAAAGAAATCTAATATAGCAGCTTTCCACATAATAATGCAAACCAAAATGTTTAATTTTGCTACAAAAGGCAGCTTCCTTTTATGTCTCGCCCACTTAGAAACAGTTGTCATCTTGAGTTGTGTGGACAAATAAGAGAGCGCCAGTGCTGGTTTCAGGAGCTAAACGGGACTTTTTGTATGACTGAAGACAAAAAAAAAGCAGCTGGAAAGTTCAGTTTCTTCCTGCTTCTACAATTCTTTATTTCTACTAATAAAGTCCTATAATTTAATCAGGACAGTACAGGTAGCCCAAGTTTAGTCATTTCTTTATTACTGTAATTGTTGTCACATAGAGTTTGAAACTAGGGATTGCAGTTTGAGTTGGTGGGTTTGACAGTAGATGGACTCAATTATCATGCTGGGTTCACTGTGTTGAGACTACAGGTGTGATAACAGCACAAAAACAATGCAAAATAAGGATCGGATCCAAAATATGGGCTTTTATTCTTTAATAGTGGATTAGAAAAGATTATGTCAAGTGTACCAGAGTTCCCAGTTTGACCCAGTGGCCAAATTATCATCCAGAAAATTTCAAGCAGTCTGACGTCAGCATTCGATGGAGTGTTATGAACATTTTTTAGCAATAATCAGTGTGTGGCCCCCCACACACTGAATCTTTCTGATTATTTAACCTGCTGAATTTTTCTCACTCTCTACTATAAATGTTAATGACTTTGGTCCTCCTCTATGACGAAATGTTACCATGCTAACAGCTAAACTATGAGAGTAAACACTGTGAACGCTGCTGTGTGGCGCTTTTTCAAAGTCTCCATTCTGTATTTAGTACTTGAACAAAATTTGGTGATTGTTGGGTTACACATGGACGACATATGTTGAACGTAACACTGGAGCTGAATAGATAAAATTATTTACACCGGTTCTAAATAAAATGTTTCTTGTTTTTTAAGTTTTCTGTTTGGCCACTTATTTATTGTATTAATCTTTTCTTTCTTTCTTTTTCTTTTTCTTTTTTTCTTTTTTTTTTTTTACTATATTTTACTTGTGTTTTTTAAAGGTCTAACTAAGAATGGGCTTTGCTGATTAAAGCTATAAATTCATGTTCACCAGAGCCAAGTAAGTCAAAGTAAGTCAGTTCCCTTTAGTGGTTTTCACACTTTTCTCTATATAAAAACTCTATAAAAACAAAAAATAATTTTTAAAAAGAAGTTTTTGCAAATACAATATCAATGGTATATATGTTCTGCGTTATAACACTACATTCTTTCATTATTTTGAAAGGGAAGCAGCTTTTGCTAATAAAATGTTAGCATTGTGATTGTCCTGCTGTTGCTGGGTTCATACCTGAAATTGAATGCTGTAAATTTGCTTGTAGTATTTTTTTTTCTTTACTAAAATCAAAACCCTTGAAAACCCACGATAAACATGAAACACCATCTATCTAGGAAAAACAACTGAAGTTAGCAGATGTTTAAATGTGTATGTTTAGGCACCAGATGTGTAACTGGATGGAGAGACTGGGACTTCTTTGGTGTCTTTACCGTGTTTATTGTCTTCTTTAGATGTTGCCATTCTAACATGGTAACCATTACAAGTTCTAAACATGAGTATGCTAGAGCTGTCATCATTAGTGTGCTAAAGTTACAGCTGCAACTCAAAGCAGAAGCAAATTTAATAAAAAAAAATTGCTTGCATTACTCATTTCATAAAATCAGTGAGCTCATGGATTCAATAAAAACAACCTAAAACAAACCCTTAAACGCGAGTCACTTTCAGAATTACACCATAATCATAGCCATGCATAAAATTAATCTAATGTTGTTTTTAATTGTTTAGTTTTTTATTGATGCGTAAACTTCTTGGTTGAAATCTTTACTCGTCTCTATTTAAATATGCTCCCGTTTCTAGAACCACAGTCCATATTATCCGGAGTTTCCTTTGAAAGGGAATGGCTTCATCGGAAATTTCTGTAAATACAGCAAAGCTAAAATGAGAAAGGGAAAGAGAAATGAAATTGAAAACAAGAGATGAGACCAGGCAGGGAGGCAGGCAGGGAGGGGGCGCTTCTCTTCTCTGATTGGCTGCCGCCTCTCCCTCGCTGTGAGGTCTTCAGGCTGCTCGCGGCTCCGGAGCTCAGACCCGAGTGAATGCTGCAGAGGAGAGATAGAGTCAGCACTGCTTCATTTAGACGACTTGTTCTTGGAGCTGACTTGATCCTGTTGGCGCTGTGAAAGCGGGAATACACATTTTTTGTTCCCTTTCGCGTTTGCACCTGAATAATGGTGCACTGAGTGTCCGGAGCCAGGAGGAACTGCTGGGATTGACCGCCTGCTCTGCGCGTATGTGAAAGGAGAAATCAGAGGTTGTTTTCGCTTATTTTCAGAGGAGAGATACCAAAGAGTTTGTCCCTGGATTACGGCTTGTTGAGGTGAGTTGTGCGTGTTTACAGCCGGACAGTTTTTTGGTTGTTGAATGTTATTCTGCAGACCCGACGTGTCCAAAATGCGCGCAGGTGGTGAAAGAGCGCACTTTATTTCCAGCCAAACGTGAATCTGAGTGAGTTGATGCTTTGCGACTCTATTCCTAAATGATCTGTGAATATCAACATTGCACTTTGGTTTTGTTGTGTTCCTTTAGCACCTTTTCCCCAATATTAGTGCGCCTATATTGACTTTATCCTACTATTACAAAAAACAACCGTGGGCAGTAATACCCAAATTGACAGGCTTTACTAAGGAGCTATTTCTGGATTTTTAATTTTGCTTAATTGACCCAAAGACCTGCCCCAAAAATTGGATTTCTGAAATCGGTGTCAATGGCGGGCTATTTTTAACCCCCACTACCTTCTGGCTAAGAGGATTCCTCTCTCCCTGCCTCTCCTTTGCGAGACGGTGAGGGATCAGTGAAGTTAATCCCGCATCTCTCCTGGGTCACCCTGGCCTGCTGCGCTTGGTTTTTCGTGCCACTGCTTTGTATTAGGAGCATGAGTTGGAGTTTCCTTAATGTGCTGACAAGGTAAATCCGTTTATTGGTTATTTGGCAGGACGCTGGTCGTCTAAAAATGTGAGAGTGCCTCCTGGAAGCCCTTGAATGAGTTATTGTTACTGCGGATTACATATTTGCTACTGTACTCTGGAATCCCTGGGGTTGTGGTGGGATTTGCTTGATGTGAAGCAAATGCAGAAAAACAGATGCACTGGGGCGAAATGGGAAGTTTCCTCTCGTGAAATAAGGGTGCTGAGGCGGCAGGAGGGCTGCATTTCACACAAGTGGCCATTAAAAGGTGAATGTAATCACATGTACCTCAGCAGATCTTTGTGAATTATAAGCTGTGTTCATAGCTTCACCTTAGCTGTGTTTACAGACTGCTTCCTAAACCTGGGTCGCCTCTAGTTTTATAAGTTCAAAGATCAATAAGTAAGGAGCTAAAATTCAACATATATATGATGGAATATTTCATCTTATCACAGTCTTCTTTGCTACAGTTACAGCTGCCTGGTTGTTATGGAGATCATCTTTTGAAATTCAGAAGATGCCAGATTGGTTGGTCCGATCATCAGGATCAGGACCTGCTTCACATTTAAACATTGTTCAAACAGTAGTTTAATGTTTTCTGTCTCAGTACTTGCAGACCAGATCAGTTCACTCTTTCATCAAGAACAGACAGCCCTGCCATGGAGCTGCTGCTGATGTTTTAAGACTTTACCATCAGATCCTAAAGATTTGGAGTAAAATTCAGAAGTAGCAGCTGTAGGGGCACCGTTTCTGCTGTCAGGGGGTTCCCTCTGTGTAGGAAGCATTGGTGTCTGCAGCGGTGGAAGGATTCACGGCACTGCTGAGGACCGATAAGGCCAGGTGACAGAGTCCTATATGGAACCTGTGATTTTTACCACTCGGAGCAACAGCTGCAAACATCTCCCTCTCAGCTTATATCCCAGCACTCAACACTGGTGTGAAAACACTCAAGAGAGGTGACATAGCTGTTAGTGGCTGCACGTTATATGTTGATGTACTGCTGCTGGGTAGATGGAGGAGTGTGGCTCACCCTCTGATAGGACGTGTTTGCAGTTATAATAGTTCATACAATTTTAGCTCAGCCAGCAGGAATATCAGGGTCAAGGAGCTTTTTTAATGGCTGCTATTACATGTTAATCACAGCAGTTATGGCTATGTTTTTGCTAACCTCCAAGAGCAAAAATGGCATGGCAAGTCACATTGACAAGTTAAGACCAAGACCATGAAATAACCCAGAGTTCTTGGAGTCTCTCTAACCTCGTCTCCTTATTTCTGAGATAATGTTTCCACATCACAGCCGTATCTGGTTTGTTTTGATCCTACCTTTTCATTCCAGTGGTCTGGAACACTTATATTTTTGCTTAAAATTCCTGAACTTACTTTAATTTGAAGTACTGTTGACCACACTCTGGCTTCAAACAACACAACCAATGAGCCAGCCTTATTTAGATAACTTCCACTATTCCACTCCACTCTCCCGTGCCCAGCCACTCTGCAGCTATCTCTCACCCTCATTTCCTCGAGCCATGGATGAGTGAGATTCCTCATGCCTTTCAGTGTTTACACAGTGGGGGGACGTGGGGGCTGTTGATTTACTGCCTTAAAGTGTCTTGGTGCCTGCATTGCGTTCCCTTTACTGCCATACTGTTGTACTTTGTGCCTGTTTTTCTTATAAAGGGGGGAAAAATCCTTTTTTCTCTTCAGTATTTCATTTATGTGGGTCCCACTTTTCTGCCTCATTGCTGTTGCACATTTAAGGGTAACGGCAGATCTCACTGCTTTATTGCATGACCTGTGTACTTCTAAATAGTCATATGGACTGTCTGACTCCTGAGAAATTTCTCAGGTAGAGCACACTGGGGTGCCTAAACGGGGAACACGTCTGTTTCCTTGAGTTCAGCTTAAGAACTATGGGAGTGAAGTGCGGAGGCTTTTTTTCTGTACGATCTCTGCACTGCTGATGGACTCTCATCACAAGCAGTCATTAAAAGCATGGGTAGGGTGGGAAGAGCCCCCGTCGCTTCTTTGATAGCCTGTGTTTTGAGAGAGCAGACTGCATCATTCTCCCTCTGGGGAGCAGCCCCACCCGTGCGTTTTGGCGACAAAATTACCTGCAAGACCGCGTCATCGTTGGGTCTGCAGCCTGAAGGTAATCTCAAACGAATGCTGGAGTTTTGCTTCTTATATGACATTTGCCTGGGGAGGTTTTTTAAATGCTGACCCTCTGTGCTTTCAAATGTCCCCACGTGGCAACGGGAAGAGAGAAAAATAACATTTTATTAAGCTTTCAGTGAGTCATGGCCTCCTGCACATTAACAATATATTCTAAAAGTCCTTAAGTTTCATTTTTGGTCACTTCTTTCAGTTTGGAGAAATGTTGCAGGAGCAGCAGGTTATCACAAGGCAGTGCTGAGTCTGCGCTTTAACCAGCCTGTCGTCTTAGACACTCTGTCAAGTGATCATCTTTACTCTGATGTGTTTAAAAAGACAAAGATTGGCGTGGCTCAAAGTCTGTGGGTGTGCTCTTTCTCTCTCTTCAACCATCTTTTAACTGTTAAATGATTAGAAAAAACCAAGAGTGTGAATTTCCTTCAGTTTTTAAATCCACTTTAAGCCCAAACCAGACTTCTTTTACACATCGAGGCAGATGGCTTTGCACACAAACAACCAGTCAGGCTCTAATTAAAACCACCCATCCAACCTAAACAACCCCCAGCCCCTCTCACGGAGGCGAATTGTGGCATTTTGCTTGTTTATCTTCAGCTGCCGCCCCGGCCGGTGGCCAGGATAAACCAACAGCAACGTGCTAAGAGTTTGTTTTTGTCAGAGCCTGAGGACTCGACATGTGGTCCCCCTCAGCCTGCTACCACCACTCCTGCTACTACTACTACGACTGCACGTGACACCTGGAAGACACGTAAATCTCTCTGCCTCAGCTGTCAGAGCTTGCAAACATCATATGCTTTTTTTAGGATTCTGGTGAAGGCGACAGCTGGTGTGTGTGTGGGCGGGGTTATTATATTGCAGTTGATTAAAAGTGGCTCTAATCTGAGTAAAAAGGTAGTTGTAATGCTGCTAAAACGTCTTTTAAGAAGTGTTGAAAAAGAACAAGCAAGATCTCCAGACTGGAAAAATCGGAAGAATGTTCCAAAATAAGATTTCAAACACTCTGACCTGTATTTGCTGCTAGGCACAAATCCTGCTCTGATATGAGACCGAGAGATTAAGGAAAAGGACTCTGTACAGCATCTGATCTCACCGTGTCCTCGATCCATGTTTTGTTTTGTTTTTTCTTCTTTGTATAAGAGACCACCTTTATCTTCAAAGAACCCCACCTGTCCCTGGCAGCATGAGATTAATCCAAATTGTGCTCGGAGACATCAGAGAGGACGAGTGATGTAAAAGTCCTGAAGCTCAGAACAACTTGTTGCAGTGTTATAGCTCACTATTAAACCCAGTTGTTGCACTGTCTTCTGAAAACAGGGCCTCTGTAAATTAATTCAAATCAAATCCCAAAACTCTGGTCATCAGATACTGGCAGAGATATCGCCTCAATTTTCCCTGCACGTTTGAATCTGTAAAGTTAATCTGCAAAGAAAAGTGGATCTGTGTGGCTGATGATTAATTCTTCACATTAGTCATTTAGAAAATAAATACACTTTCATATGGTCCATGATGCTCCCTTGCACATGATGATTTATCTTTTCTCTGTGCAGCAGACGTCTCTAACCTCAGTGGTTAGGAGAGCACACTTGAGATCAGGGTGTTGGCTGTTCAGATCCCAGCTGGGAAAAGTGAAAGACTCGTGTTCTCAGCACTAGATCACCTGCTGCTGTTGATGTGCCCTTCAGCTTAACCCCAGTGGAGCATTCATGGCTGCTTTGTGGACACTCTGCATCTGCGACATCTCTGAGAAACTGCAACTGTGCCCGTGCTGTATTGCTGCTAGAGAAAGAGCGCTTTGGCTCAGTAGAAAACCTCAGTGGACTATTTGAAGATCCCAGAACTGAGTGAGGATAGCCCTTTTTCTCCCTCCATCACACTCGTGATGTCCCTCTCTTGTGGGGAAGCCACATGGTGCAGCAGATGCTCGGGCCGCTGTGCCCCGACTCCACACACGCACCATTCTCATGGAAATGGCCATGGTTGTCTGGCTGAATAATGGCTGTGGTGGGTGTGTGCACACGTGCATTATGGAGGGCGTGTGTGAAAGAGGCAGACTCGGCTGGGTGGGAGCTTCGTGTGTGCTCATGAATAAATCGAATGTTTTGGTATCTGTGTCAGAGCAAACAGGACTGTGTCTTGTGATTTTTTTTTTTCCCCCCTTTCTTTAATTCACCACTTGGTTGGATCAGCTGATGTTTTCCCTTTTTGTAAGACAGTCTGTAAATCAGGTTGCCACCACAGGCCAACAAAACCTTAAACTCACTCGAACTGTTTGTGCCAGTGTGTGGGGCAGGTGCAATTTATACCTCCTGGCATCTCCTTCCCTGCCAGCGCTGCACTGCGTCAGCCTTGAAGGCTTCCTGGCTCGGCAGGCAGCCACGGGGCAGCATATTGTCAAGGCGGCAGGGGTGTGAAGGTATATGGAGGTGGGATTGTTGGACCTTGCACTAACCCCCCCTCCAACCCCCACCTCGCCACACACACAAGTGTGAAAAGACTCATTGTGTTTTCTCAGCCGTAAGTCTGCCTGGCATGGGACGGAGCCAGGTTCAGAGGTCAGGAGGCTGGTAAACTGCAGAGGAACGTGTACGTGAGGGTTTTGTTCTCTTTGTGGAAGCTGACTTGAATTTTAAATGCGAGACTGAGGAGTTTTTAAAAATCATCCTCAGTTCTTTAACCCTCTCAGGCTCAAATTAAGTTTTTGTTGCTAATGCACAAAAGAATACCTGCAGTGGTACTTCTGAGTAAAAAAAAAACTCATAAAATATGCATGTGGGGTAATCAGGTTGTTAGCTTCTAACTGTTGCAAATCTGCAACGTCTGCCTTGAGAGGGTTAAAAGGGTATTTGACTGCTAGATCAACAAACCAAGACTTGTTGCTGTAGCAGTCGCAGGTAAGCTGCAGAATTTCTCACCTCTCCCTCTGACATGTCTGTGCTGCTGCTGCTGACCTGCATGCACCTGGAGAGTTTTCCATGGAGGAAGTCATGAGGTGTATAACTGAACTGTTATTCCGTAAGTGAACAGCAAATTACTACTGGCAGCAGTGCTTAATGTACTCCTTTTTCATGCAAGAAAAAGCACCAAAGTTTTGGAATGTAAAATGTCAAAACACATTAAGAAAGCAATGCAAAGTATAATTCAGTCCAGTGTTTATGGGAATAGGTTGATATGAATCCAGTTTGGGACAGTTTTGTTTCTCCTTCAGCTATGAAAAGGCAGATTTGACACCTAACCTCTCACTGCCTTTGCTCCAGAGAACACGTGTGCCCCTCTCTGTGTCGTGTCCTGCCCTGCATAATGATCTATTCTGCCCTCTTCAACACACACACACAGTCTCCTTCTTGCTTTTAGTCGCGCACATTCACATGGCAGGGTCGGAAGTTAACAGACAATGTGATCATACAATGTGCTTTCAGGATTTAAAAAAAAGTCTCTGGATTCTCCGGTGTGAGGACTCTCACAAGCTCTTACATGTTTTTAAGTGTGTTTTCCGTTTTATTTCTCTTCCAGCATAGATGCAGAGCTTCCTTTAATACCACCCGCTTAGGAGTTGAGTCAGAAGACCTTTTGAATTACTAATATTTTGTAATTATATAATGAAAGCTTAAACCCTCGTTTGTTTTCAGTCGTTAGCGCCGGCATTAGATGTTGCTGCTTACTGGACTGGAGGTGATGCACATTATCTGCATAGTAATGTTGTGGTCATATAGAACAAAGGCCTAATCCTGTGAGGGTTAAGAGTTCAGCTTCCTGTAAAGCTTAGCGGGGTCAAAACTGAACAAACTGTCTGCCAGCTGTGTGTTCCTGTTATCTTGTGATCCAAATGACTCATAAGACTCCATCATCCTCGTGTCCTGTCCAACCCTAATTTTGTTTTTCAGCTCTTTTTCTTTTTTCTTCTTTTCTCTCAGTCGTCCATTTGTACATCCAAATAAACTCAAACCACAAACCAGAAACCTTAAAAAGTCCAGAGGAGGAAAAGGGTGTCGACTGTGTCCAAACCATTTCCCAAACAAACCTTTTGCTGTCCGCGTTTGCGTCTGGGAGCTATTTCGGATCCGTCTGGACCTGCATCAGCATTCACGGTTAAATATCTAAAAAGCACCGTCTCACTCTTCCTGTGTTTGTCCTCTTTGTTTGCACAGGACACGATGCCTCAGACACCACCATTCACAGGGCAGCTGAACACTGGCAGCTATAACAAGAACCTGTACCAGACCAAGGAGGAAGGCTACCCCGGCCTTTATTATAATGATAACAACCTGGTGTCCGGGTCTCTGGAGGCCCTCATTCACCACTTGGTCCCAACTGTGGACTATTATCCAGATGTGAGTGTTGCATTGTGATGTTTTCAAATGCTAAATATATATTTTTAATTCAAGCTTTAAGAATCAAATCATAATTTTTGTTATTTACTAAATGTGTCTTTTATCTCAACAGAGGACATACATCTTCACCTTCCTGCTCAGTTCTCGCCTCTTCATCCATCCTTATGAACTGATGTCCAAAGTGTGTCACCTGTGCACGGAGCAGCAGCGGCTTGGCGATCCCCAAGCTGATAAGGTATGCTGGGGGGGACTTCTATTTAAAAAAACCCCACTATCACTGCGATGTTCAGTTTCAAACAATGGCATTAAAAGTCAGTGAAATATTGAGTTCTAACAGGACTCAAATCGTATTAAACTAGGATATTCTTTCACCCTTCCTAAGTACATATTTCACCTGCATTTTCAGATGAGAGTCAGGAAGATTGCTCCCAAAATCCTCCAGCTGCTGACAGAGTGGACAGAAACCTTCCCATATGACTTTAGGGATGAGAGGATGATGCGGAGCCTGAAAGAGCTGACCCACCGGCTTACCAGCGGAGACGAGGTCAGTCTTTCTTCATTTCCACTCACCACGACACGCAGCAAAAGGGGTTTTCTAGATCAGTCAAGTAGCAAATGACCTGCTGATTAGATAATATGTTTAGTTTTAGGTGTTATCACCAATAGTGCAGTGCTGTTTAGTAGACTGCACGTGCAGTAAAGCTACAGGCGCAGGCAGATTTTTTGCAGATAGCAGCGGAGGGAGGTGGAGTGGGGGTATCTCTGGCAACAAAGCACTTTTGAGCCCGGATCGGTTGAGAGAGAAAAGCCCCATTGTTTATGGCCTAGGTGGGTTTTTTGTCATCCCTGCAGTGCTCCTTCTTAGGCAGCATTTGGATTGTTCCTCTGCAGCAGAGCTGAATGTCACCGGCTCAGTGCGCCTTTAGCCTCGCTGCAGCCTGTTTTTAGTAGGCTTGAACAGTTTTTTGTCCCGTACGCTCTGTTATCTTTGGGGTACGTGCTGACCCTCCGACTTTACACATTTAGATATAGAAACGTTGTTTTGACAAGCAGTGACTCATGCTATGTATGTTATGAAAGGAAGTGCTAGCATAAGCTAAAGTACTAGCAGGAGGCAAAATGGAAATTTAGAGGTGAAAGCCCCCCACGTGAACCATGACAGGTTAATATGTCTCTCAAATATGAGTGCTTGCACTTGGCAAGCACTCATATTTACAGAGCTTCGAAACTGCAGAGCTATGCTAATGTAGATCATTTTCCCTGTGGGACAGTTTGTTTCATGCAGGGATTCACTGAAAGATGTTTCCCTCATGATGATTATTAAAAAAAGGTCCCATGATGATTCGTCAAGTTTACTGTGCTTCGTAACTCGTGCTCTTATCCTTCCATGTCACCGTCTCATGTTCCCAGTTAAATTTTCTTTGGTCTGAACAATTAATGATATCAGTCCTCATCAGACCGGGTTCTCCCAGTGCACGTGCTGATTGTTTGAGTCATTCCTTTTGCTCGGGAAAGTGGCACACACAAACTAAGTGTGTGTATTTTTGGATGTTTTAGTTGTTGCAGCAGCAGCTTGTCAGGACCAGATAGTGATGAAGAAGATAACCCCCCCGCCCCCTCTTTAGCACTCAAGACAAGAAAAATACGCACCCCCACTTTTTTAATCAGGCTCCACAGGACTCATTGATGGTGCGAGGACAAGTATTGATCCTGACTTTATCTAGAAATCAATTCAACCTCACATGACACTTGGACACATTTACAGCTTTCCAGATCCTCCACCCACCCCCATGGAAACTTACCCAGGGTCGACAGCAGTACACACACTCATAGACATTCTCATAAACACGCACTGTTTTGACGGTCATGCAAACATCTTTTGATTTCACACTAGATTGGCTGCAGCTGGCGTTAACACCAAACCTCTGTGGATGTTTTTGATAGTTGAAATTGATTCTGGCTTCGGGGGAAACGGGCATTAGGTGAAGATTCCCAGGAACTTTTTTTCCTGATAATACCATGCTTGGTACATTTAACAAAAAAAAAAAAAAAAAGAGAGGTACTATTTGCTGCTAGTCAGTTAAGACCAAAATTAAACATTATCTCTACTGGCAAATAGATTAAACTAGATAAAGAGAAACCATTGGCACGCTATGGGTGAATTACGCAATAATGCACACTTTACTTTCAATTTCTTTTCCAAACGAGTCTATTTTAAGTCTGTTTTTAAATAATCTTTCCAGGAGTTCCCCTGCATATCCAGTACCTGCCTTTGTGTCCTTAGACCTTGCGGGAAATGTAGTTTATGAGATGTTATCAACTAGGAATGAACTTGTTGACTTAATAATTTCGTTGAGAAAGATTGATCGGGTTTACAATACAGCATGTTTTGTACTGACAAAGCAATAGTCGAATATCATGAAGATAAACTCAAATGTCATGTAAGCATGTGCACTCATGGTGTACAAAGCCTGACCAACAACAGTCCTCTGAGTGAATCGTTCTCAGGGAAGCTTTGATGCCTCGGGTGCACACGTTGCCACAAATAAATGTTTGGGGAAAGGAGTCGAGTTGAACAGTTGTTTATTCATGTGTCCATAGATATTCCCCCCGTGGTGAGAAAGGATGACACCTTATTTTTGGTAGTGTGAACACCGCAGGACATTTCCAGGAAATACGGCTGTTTAAATTGTGGGAAGTGCTTCTCGGGATGGGGCTTTGAATAGATCTGATTTGGAGAAAGTGTGAAACAAAACTAAACATGAAGGCTGCAAATCAGGTTTGAAATTCAAAACATAAATGCTTTAGCATAAGCACGTCTGAAGTTTAGAGTTGGGTGCTGGTTCTTTGGCGAGTCAACCACAGTGCTCTGGGAAGAGAGTCCAGAATAGATGTCCTGAACATCTGGTCAGACTTATGTCCAGACCACACTCTGAACATTCCCAGACCTTGATCTCTGTAGTAAGACTGTCATTATGGATGTGGTTGGATATACAGGGAAGCTGCAGCTGAGGAAAAAAACTGATGCTGTGATCTCGATCTGAACTCGCTTACTGGTGCACAGTTCTTGACCTGAAAATGTGCAGTTTTTATTTTGCATGCTACGTTTTTATGGTAATTTTGATAGATTTTTAGTAGCTCTCACATGATTTAGACACACGAGGTGCCTGACATACCTGGAGAAACTGAATATTCAGATGGAGGCAGGTGTGCTTTGCACCATTGTAAAGTTGGTACTGCAAGAATCTTTGCATAAGAAGCTTAAACAGACAATGGGACCGATATCTTCACTGGCCACAACCATTGCATAGTGAAAATCTGATTCTGATTATTGCATGGTATCATATTGTAATTCACTCTCACCTCTAAACTGTGCATTGTATCAAAGATAACAAAGGAACTCAAAGGCAACAATGTTGGAGTATCAGTTTCTCCTGAATGGGGAGAATCAGTTTTCATCTATGTTCCACATTAACAAATACGACGCCAGGCACCTTGAAAAAATGCAAGCACACCTTTAAAAACTGGTTTTATAAAAGACAAAATTCAAGTTCTAACATTAAAGACATGAAACCATGAAACATCTCACTTGTGTTAAACTCTATTCACTCGCACACGGATTATGCTGACTTCACAGATCAATGCTGAACACCAGGGAGGTCTCGTTTAGTTGGCTGAGAGCTACTTCTGCCGCATCGTGACTTGGCACCATGCGCATGTTTGTAGTTTAAAACAATCCGGCCCAGTACACCTTTTACTCTGCTCATTAGTTCTGCTTGAATGAACGTCTAAAAACAGTCGGGCCTTTGCTTTGGGTCAGGTGGTGCTCCACAGGAAATGACACCAGTCAGCCAAGAATAACAGGACCTCTAGTGATATGATGGCATAACCCAGCCATGTGCTCAGAAGTGTCAACTTGCACTGAGCAGTCGTCTGCCACCTCAGGACCGCTGCCAGTGTTGACGGTGAAGGGAATCGCATGCCACTGCTAGGCTCACTCGGTCGTAACGCCAAAAGTTGGGGTGAGCAAATGTGACTTCCTCTGCTTAGAAATGTGACGCATGCCGTTGTCTCCAAGATCCGAGACTATATTTACCCGACCCTGGCCTGTCCTATGTTTGTGGTGGGGACAGAAGCTACGGCAGATGGTTCACTTTCAAGTGGATTTTCACTGGTGGCATGTCTCGCTGTTGTCCAACTGTGCAGGAGCACGGTCAAGCATTAGCAGAGTTAATACAGTGTTTATCAGCCGGGTTTATTGCAGTGTGTGAGAGAGGACTGAGTGTAACTAATGAATCTTAATGTTTGTTTTGCAACAAATTCTTTCTTTTCCTGTTCAGACAAATCTTTTTTTTAAAGTTTGGAACTAATTAATGTCTTCAAACTGTAAGCAGCGATCTAGAAATAATTGGCAAGTATCAAAAATCGGATTTTGGCATTTTTCACTGTTTGTTTGTTGAGAATCTACAGCACAGCACTCGTACATAAAACCTGATTTTTCTCTCTGCAGTTTCATTTTTCATTCTGGCAATCACCCCCTGCCAAAAACTGCAGTGTCCACAGAGCCACAGCTGATTGGCTGACACATGAATGTGTCTCTTCATGTGTCATTGCACCTATCACAGCCACATCACCCACAAACAGATGCATTAGTTGCGCCCTGGGAAGGGAATTTCAGAAAAAGGTCCCGCCTTGACTGTTTCCAGCAGAGCGATGAAAGCCCGCTCATTTTTATCCCCAATGTCTGAGTGCAGCACAGACTCGTCATACTTGATTGCTGTTTAGACATCCAGCCCTCGACATCCATTATAAAGCTTGGGTGTTCTTTCCCACCCCTGTTGAACTTGGTCTTGTTGTAGATCCCAGATTCTGGAGGCTGAATTGGCAGAAAGTTCAGAGATGAGAGATGTGGCCGTGAAGGGGTGCTTGGGATCATTCAGCCTTCTCATCATACACAAAATCAGATACACATGTTCTCTTTCCCTCAACTGGACGTCTTATACAACTTCTATGCTAAAGTGGAGCAGAGAGGAAACTGTTATCTAATCGTGGCCTGTTTGAGTCACAGGAAAGTTTCAAAATAAGATGACCTCTCAGCCAGTAAGCCAAGAGTCCCCTGCCCTATTCCCCGTGAGCTGATGAGAATTATTAATAAACCTGGCAGGAAGAATTTTGTGTAACATTGTGATTTATATTTTAGTAAATGAAAAAAGGCTCATTTTTCTGCAATTTACACTTTGATGGCTGTTCTGTGGCTCTGGACTGTGAACTTGCATCTTTCATCACCCGCACCACCCTGGAACAAGCTTCATATGATACCCAGTACTGTTTCTGAAGATGCTAGTAAAGCTAAAGTTCCTGGCAGATGGCATACTAACCTAAAACTGAGTTCCAGCAAACAGATTTCCTTCTTTCTCCTCGCAGATTTACAGGAAGGCAGTCAGCCAGATGAGCCAGGGCCTCATCAGGAGGTTGACGGTGCTCAGCCAGTACGAGGAGGCGCTGGGCAAAATCAACGCCACTGCGGCTGAGAGGCTCACGGTTCTAAAAGCGAAGCCTCAGGCAGCCATACAGAGAGACCTGCTGTCTATCTGCAATGACCCCTTTACCGTCGCCCAGCAGCTCACACACATAGAGCTGGTAAGAGAAGCAGTTGTTAAAAATCTGTTTAAATGTCATTTATTTTGAAGTAAGCTCTAAATGTGACCTTCCAAGGAGCAGTCTGAAACCGCACCACTGAGACACACACAGAAGTCAAAGAGAAGCAGGCCAGATCGATATCAGAGAGGGCGACGCATGTCAGAGCAGGACCAGATCTCTGTGATGGACTGATAAATCAGTGTGGTGATTGATTGATTTGAAACAGTGCTGCTTAACCACAGTCATTACATATCAGCTAAATCAATGTGAAAAACAGGGTTTAATTGTTTTTTTTACAAAGGTTCTAAAAAGGGAGATAAAATGTAGGCTTTAATGATGCAAGATAAGTCCCAAACTAACTTTGAACAAGTAGGGAAACCATCTGGTGACTAAACCTTTTACGGTCCTGGTGTGATGCAAACTGTTCGTGGATTCTCAGAGATTATTCTTTCTCCCTTTTCAGGAAAGACTGAGTTACATCGGACCTGAAGAATTCGTCCAGGCTTTCGTCCACAAGGACCCTCTGGATAATGATAAGGTAATGACTGCATGCTTCAGAATACATCAGCAGATAAGAAAACGCATACAGTAGTTATGCAATTTTTTTTTTTTGGCTGAAATCTGGTGTGTAGACTTGATTTGTCTCCGATGGCCTAGTTTCTCTTCCAGAAGGATGTTAAGTTTACACAGCGCAGTAACTGCCTGCTGCATGGGTCAAAGTGAGGGCAGGTTATTTGCAGACGTTAGCAGCAGACCACATATCCGCTCCCCTCACACACTCAATCACACCACAATTTCCTCAAATCATCCCAGTGTCTGGATTAGATGGGCATGCATGCACCCCATCTCCTAGCAACCACTACTGCCAAGGGTTTGCATTGGTAAGGTGTGTGTGTGTGTTTTGGGGCGGTGTGGTCTCTTTTCTGGCGTTTGGCTGCTAGGCAACGGGCCAGTTTTTTGGAAGCCAGGGTGATGGGGGTTAAGGCTGCCTTTGTTCTTTTAGGCTAGCTTGCCTCGTACCCCCAACGAGCCACTTGAAAACATGGGGATAACTCAGTCTGTCTGCATAAAAAGCGACATGTTCAGTGGCGGGAACTCGGCATGGGCGCGAGTGGCGTAAGGCTCGAGGAATGTGTGGAATTATATCAAGAGGAATCCACACAAAGAGCCAGCATGCGTAATGTGAATAACATTGACCGCTATTGTGCTTATAGATGAAAAGCAGGGGGAAGCTGAGTATTATTGGCTGCACAGGTCCACTCATTTATTTTTATTTTTTTAATTTGTTGAATCGATTGACATCGACTGGCTTTGCTTTTAACTTCAGTTCTAACTGAAGGTGGGTTTTCTTTGGTGTTTTTTTTTTTCTGCAGAATTGCTTCAGTGATCACAAAAAGGCCAGCAACCTGGAGGCCTATGTCGACTGGTTCAACAGACTCAGTTATCTGGTGGCTACAGAGATCTGCATGGTAGGTAACAAACAGCAAGCCAAGCAGTAAACTTCACTGCTAATGAAGGCGGATTGTTGATGGTACACAACCACTGTTATCTTCATTAGGGATAAAATCGCAAGGTTAATTTTTCAGATAATTGTTTAGTGAATGAAGTACCCAAAGAAATGTTCACAGCTCAGTTTACACTAGATTCTTGCGTAATACATTAAAATATGGCCGAACCATAGGCTGTAAATAAAAGATGGACGTAGCTTTCATGTCCCAAAAGTCCAGCTGAAAGAGGAAGTTCCCTAAAACAAGGTTAAACAAGGCTGCGGTGTGTGGGACAGGCTAAATAAACACTTTTCATGCTTGTCAAATAAAAGAAAGAAAGAAACAAAAACTCCAATCTGTGATCTTGAATTGTACAAGCAAACCTTATTACTTTGTACATAGCACTTTACCAGCCATCGTCCCCGACAATGATTACAACCTTTTCGGGGAACAGCACTTCGCTGTTTGGTAAATGTGTTTGTTGGAAATAAAGCTGAGGCTTAATGCAGTTTTTAATGTTCTCCGTTTTGTTAACAGCCGGGGAAAAAGAAGCACCGAGCCCGAGTCATCGAGTTCTTCATCGACGTGGCGCGGGAATGCTTCAACATCGGCAACTTTAACTCCCTCATGGCCATCATATGTGAGTTGGAGTTCTCTTTTTTTCTCTCTGAGATAAAGTTTTGTTTCATTGCTGCACAAAACCTGAAGCGATTGTTCCCACAAGGTGATGCTTTGCACTTTCCTCATTCAGACGTGCACTCTGCACTTACTTCCTCCTGTGTAGGCCTCTGCACAGAGCTTGTTGTCTTGTGGGCATCATCATAAATTTGATTAGTGCTATAAATTGCAGTTTGTTTGTTTTGTTCATGCTGCGGTGCAGTCGCCCCGTGGCAGTAACCTCTCCTGACATTGTCTCAGTTCATTTCCACCTTACGTAATTTTCTTCAGTTTAATATTATGAGTGAAACTTGGCAGCAGATGGAGCGGAGTTCATGCAGGTAATTGTCTTGATGGAATTTGTTCTTTGGTCACTCAGACAGTTTTTCCCATGGCTTTCTGCTCCGTCTGCTTGTACTTACAGAATCACTCTTATATAGTCACTGCAAAGTCTGCACATTGTAAAATACATTTATGAACCTATTGTCCCTACTTCCAGTGTCTGCGCTTTTGAAAAATAGCCCAAAAGGTATAAAATTGCAGGACAAAGAGTGTGAATTATCAAGCCAATAGTTGCTGAACTCGAGGCGTATCACTGATGGGGTTTCCATTCTTCACTCTGTACAATGGCTGAACTATAAGCATATTGTATCCTGGTCTTTTGAGGTTACTTTCAGTAGAGAAATTGATATTTCCGCCTCTTCTATCTAATTTCTCTCCACATTCTGCCCATTGTGGAGCAAACCCGGGTTGTACTAAACAGCTGCAGGGGTTAACGTGTCTCTAAAAACAAGATTAGTTTCGATAAATGTAACCAGGTTGATTCCAGATCAGAAATGAGAAAAACACCGAGGCCTAAGAGGTTAGAAGACTCTCTGAGTCTCGGAGGATTTAGAGGAGAGCGTGTCTGGTCATCGGTGTGGGCCTGAGGGCGGGTGGAGAGTCTTTGCGTCCACTACAAACAGGGAGCGGACTCGGGACTGGAAGAGGGCATAAACCGGGCAGATGGTCAGCACTGACCAGAGAGTGTGAGCACACAGGGGAGGAGAGAGGGAGAGAGGGAGAAAGGGAGGAGAGGATATTGGAGTGCCAGCTGTCCTCTGTCCTCCCCAGAGACGGCGAGGAAGAGAGCCACAGGCAAATCCTTCTACACCAGCCTCGTCTCCAGGGGCACTGTGTTTGTGATGCTTTTAAAGGGTTATTACCCCCCAAAAGAGATCATTTACCATCAGCTGTGTCTCCGTGAGCAAATACATTTATTTTTTCAGGTCTTGAAATATCCAGATTTGGTTTTCCTTCCTGTCTAAACTGGATCAGAAAAGAAAAAGAAGGGCATTTATTATCTAAACTACTGCATGGCTAGACTCGGCCTTGGAGTTAAGTGACCATTTAATTCATTAAAAAAACAACAAAAACCCCCAACTGTCAGTGTGTCTTCTTGTCATTGGCGACATTGTGACTGCGCTGAAAAGAAGAAGACATTAACGGTATAATAATCATCTCGTATGTGTCCCAGAGGGACCACTACAGCTAGCACCTGTCCTTCTTCACACTGGTCTCTTTGTGAGTGGATGGAGCCGTTTCCCAGGCAGCACACGTTCTGACACACAGCGTCACATGCCTCCGTGGTTCGGCCTGCATTCGCTTCCGTCCCTCGGTGCTGTGTAAAAGCCAAACTGTCTGCTGGGAATCAAAGTGAGTTCAGGGAGAACACGAGGCTTCGCGGTTTCGAGTTTTATATTTCTGTCTGTGAACCGGAGTTCTTTAGAGTACCCCAGAGCTGTTTTTGTGGTGTTGTTCTGCTCTGTTGGTGACCCTTCGCTGCCTGAACCTGCACCGGGCACACACAGAGGATTACCATATGGGAAGCAGAGTGCTGGGAGGGGAAACAAGGCGTGTGTTAACTCTATTGTTCCTGCTGCACTAGAAGAAGCAACGTAAAGAAAGAGAAGGGGAGGAAGGGTGGAGGGGGATGTGCGTCTGTCTGGCTGAAAGGGGAAAATGCCATGTGTTAATGCGATCGTGTTTGCACGGGCGTGTGATCTCTCTCTCATGGCCTTTGTTTTTGTGTGTGTTTGTGTTGCAGCTGGGATGAACATGAGTCCGGTGTCACGGCTGAAGAAGACCTGGAGCAAAGTCAAAACAGCCAAGTTTGATATTCTAGAGGTGAGTTTGTATAAAAGAGATTTACTTTGACCAGCGCTCAGGAAGTGAGTGTTTTATAATCTCACTTTTAATAATTCAACTCTTAAGTTTTTCCCACGCGTAGTGGCAGTGTTGTGGTAAACACTTATGACAAATCTAGTTGTGGGTTTGCGGGGGACTGCTGTCAGTGATTTATTGGGTAAGAGAGAAAAACAGGGTCATGCTGAAAGCTTTTGCAAGCGTGGATCTGAGTGGGAGAATAGAGGGTTTGCTGTCCATGACTAAGATCGCTCATAAATCCATAAAAAACAGAGACTCTCAGAACTGAGCTAGTTGAAGCCTTTCTCTTAAACCAAAGCACATGATAGCCTTTTCCAAGTTTAGTATGATTATATGGTAAAGCAACAGAATTTTCCTGGAACATCTGAGTCTGAAGGTTCAGTTTTAAGTCAGAACATGACAAGAACAAAAAACGAATACCTATGATACATTCTGGAAGAAAAATAAGGGGAAATTTGATGATTCTGTCGGGATCAGGTGGAAATAAATGGAGCCCAGCAGCCGGGAGGACCAGATGTTAAGGTGTAACTGGGTGTGCAAATCACGCAGCCCTGCCTTCCTCCCCGAGGTGTGTGAGAAAACCCAGCATACCGCAAGAACACGTTCAGTGAGCCCAACGGGCCATCAGTCGGCCCTTTTGAAATAGGAGATCTGACGAGTGAGTCTGGGACGCTCTGCGAGACCTGAAAGGGTTTCAAAGACTCGAGTTCTTTAGGTTTTCTTCACGTCTCACTGGAGATCATCCACGTCGTTCCTCTTCTGCTGGCTCTTGTTCCTTTTGTCAGTCGCACCCTTCTTGATGCTTTCCTTTTATCTTTATCTTTTGTCCCTCTGAGGATTTCTTTTAGGTGAATCCCAAACTTTGTGTTTGAGTTAATTTGCTGCTTAGTTTGTTGAAAGTCGCAGACCCAATGGCATCGTCTGTTTGTTGATTGTTTTATAATCCCCCCCATATGTGACTACATCCTATGTCACAATATTTGAAACTTGAGGATACTTTGTCATCATGGTGAAAACTAAAACTAATAAATAAAACCACATTTTATATAATTTTCACTGAAGATTTGTTCGAGTTTCAGAGTTTCCTTCAGTGACTTTCACTTTCTTGTCAACTAGTATTATCCAGGCACAGAGTTAGCACTTCCACTGGTGTTAAGCCAAAACACATGTCGCCGGCTTTTTGGGCCATCAGATCCACTCACATTTCAGAGGCCTGTGCTCACACGGACTCTGTATTTGTCTCTCCACAGCACCAGATGGATCCTTCCAGCAATTTCTATAACTACAGAACAGCACTGAGAGGAGCCACGCAGAGATCAATCACCGCCAACAGCAGCAGAGAGAAGGTGAGGCCTTGATGTTCCCGCATTTGATGGTGGCGTGTTTACGGGAGATTGTCTATTCTGAATATTTAAATGTAATCTTAACTTTCCAACTGGTTCACCTGTAGTTCAGCTCCCATCTGAACGCCTTGTGTCGGGCAGAAAGAGAGCAAATTAAATATGGACGATGACATTTGAAGCGCAACATTTGTTGCATCGGATTCACAATTCTGGGAAAAGCTGCGATTCCGATTATTTATTTCTCTTTGCCAAAAAGATGACAGATATTTTCGTACTGAATAACAGACCTTTATTAAAAGATGGACGTAACCATGGTGATGTCAGACGTTGGATTGTGGACAAAGACATCTGCTAATTAAGCGACACCCTAATAAAAATAATAAAGAATATCGCTCACCAGAAGTGAACCACAAACTTCGAGGTCTTTGCCATTGATCAGGATGTAAACATTTTTTTTGTTTGTTATTTATTTTGTTAAGTTGGGCATTTTAAGACTGGGAGTCTATGAGGATTGGATTCAGCCTCAAGTGGCCAGTCAAAGAACTGCAGTTTTTGGAGTTTGCTGCTTGATACTGACACATCAAGCAGCCAGTGTTTATGCACACCCAAGAGTTTGCACAGCTGGACATGTGAACACCAGACTTTGGTTTACAATTCATGTAAACAGTCAGAGACACATATAGTGAACGGTGGCTCGGTGTCTTACTATAAACCATTTGACAGCTGTCGTGACCTTTCAGTGGTGACGTGTGTCACAGCGGGGACGTATTACGCTTGACTGCAGTTATGCAAAAAGTGGAGACCTTATCTCAGACTTTATTCTCATGCACTGTGACGTGGAAGGAAGTGTTTGAGGCAGTGCAGAGAACCAAAGCGGCGTATCTTGAAATCGTCTGCACAGTGTGTTCCCGTGATATTTACAGCATCAGCAGCCTCCGGGGAGGACTGCAGAGGGACGGAGGTTACATAACGGTGTAGTGCAGAGGGGACGCAGAGGTCAAGTTATGAGGGTCAAAACATGAGGAGGGTCTGAGTTTCTTCCTCATCAAAGATGCTTTGGAATGAAACGAAAACATGGCCTCCTGCCAGATCACATAGCGTTCTCTGCTGCTTCGACCCACCCTGACCGAATGCGATCCGCCCCGAAGCTCGTGGGCTGCCAGACATTAGTGGTCAGCCTCTCGTCCCGTCATCATGTTTAAAAAAAGGTGTTTTTATTTAGTGGAGACAAAGTGTACTGTCGATGTGTGTGCAGCTCCCTGTGGTTCGTGAGGGATGTCCCCCCTTTTTTTGGAGCAAAGATATGCAAACAGTCCAGTACAAGAGGTCAGGGTCATGAAATGGAAAGTTCCCAAGAAGTCTGGTATGTTCCTGCTTGTGACCTCTCCTTTTGGGGGGTCGGGGGGTGTTTATAGTGTCTGTCAGGCACTCGCAGAGCTTCAGTCTGACGACGTGTGTTTCGGCCTATACTTGCTGTAGGTTTTGTTCTTTGCAGTGAGGACAGAAAAGATTTAACGATCCAACACTTGTTGCTATGTTGGCTCATTTTCTTGAAATAACATGTTAACAAAATGCCGAACAGCTGATCTAAACCAGACTCAGTGGATCGTGTTTGGTTGTGTAGCAACTATTGTGAGATATTTTATAAGGAAGAATGTGGCAGCAGCTCCAGTTTGGACAAAGTTGCATTGCATGCTCTTCTTCTAAGACTTGTTTTAATCAGATGGAGACAGTTAATTAAGAAGATAAAGGGTCATTTCACCCCAAAATAAAATTTGACATAGTGTTTCCCTCGCCTGCAGCGCTATTTTTTGGATGTAAGAACTATTATCTTCTACACAGTTGTGCAGAATAAATATTGCCTGTACCATTAATGGTGTGACCCTCGGCTCGGATGTAATGTTTACCTAGCTGCATGCTTGTAAACAAAGAGAACTGCTCGACCGAGCATCGAGTAGGTCAGATGTGGAGAGTTGGGAGGCCAGGGTGACACCTTAGGTTTAATGTTAAGGTTTAAAGTTTAATGTTTAACTTGATGTGGTGGTAAGGTCTGCGACAATGCTCAGGAAGGCGCCTGCTCGGGTCCGAGCGATGCACTCAGGTGGATATACCAGGAACGACTACTTGGCCGTCAGGTATCCAGCTCTCCGTCTGCATGTCATCAACAGAGTATTATCAAGGCTTCAAAATAAGATCCACATGGATGTTATAAACCCAAGGTTTCCCAGCAGCACACTGGATTGTTACAAGCTTACAAATGTTTTCTTAATTTGTCAGTGGTTTCATAATTGCTCGTATCGACATAGCTGTGGATTAATTGTTTGGACCAATTGCAATCCCCATTTTAAAGCAACTGTATTCGGGTGATTCAGTCATCTCTATTACAGAAATGTTGCACATTTCATCAACTTAAGGTAGATTTAATTTTGCTACAAAATCCAGCCTCCCTTCGGCTTCCAGGCCTTTAACACCTTCTCATGTCCAGCTGTGAAAACAACTTCCTTTCAGCTCCTGCAGGCTTTTTTTCTTTAAACTCTCCGTGTGTGTACGCGCCCGTGTGTGCGTGCGCGTGTGTGTATGACAACAGCCCTGAGATCACGCACACAGGCAGGCTCTTGTAAACATCCTGCCCCTGCAGACCCCTCGCTGTACTTGATGTTCTGACTTTGTGACTTCACTGAGGCCTCGTTAAATGCAAGTCAGCTGCACCCAACTTTTGTCAAAGGACGGTGTGGAGACATAATTTCACACAAACAGGCGTGCAATCCAAGCCGGCCAAGAGCAGCTTTAGAAGAACACGAGGAACAAAAAGCACATGAGCGAGATTCGCTGGCTTGGCTTGAAAAATGATTTTGTGGGAAGAACTAAAAACAAAGGGTGTGGGCGGCTTGTACAAGTACAGCGTCTGACACAGTGACTTTGTATGAATAATAGAAAGTGCAACACAAATGTAGGTTTGAAGAAGAGCTCTGTGTGTTGCTTTTCCTTCGGTTGCTCCTTTGAAAGCTCCATGAATGTTTAATGTTGGGTGGGGACAGTGAGGAGAGAGGTGACAGACTGAGGAGTTTTATAGGTCAGTGTGCCACTTTACAGCAGCCTTCAGTATAAAACATGTTTTGCTTATGAGCCGTATCAGATGATAAATGTGAGCCAGAAAGTTGAATCCTCTAAATAACCCACCAGCTTACAACCTGCTGGTGCTTCTTCCTTATTTCCTCCACATCAGCGTGCGTGCGTGCGTGCGTGCGTGCGTGTGTGTGTGCAGACAGACATGCAGTGACCTAAATCATTGTAAGTTATGGCAATGAATTATTTAAGTGGCTTTTAAGGGGACTTCTTCTTCTCTGGAAAACTGACCTCTTTACCTCAGACTCACTTCCCCATTAGTTGGTTTTTTGTCTGTTTTTTTAGCTACAGGTTGTATTTTTACACCCTGCTACAGACTTCTGTAGATGGAAAACTCACTAGTTTTACTGTGTGTTTCTCCTGTGAAGCAGAGATCCTCTTTGTGAACCGTAATCCTTTTTGAATCGCTGTTTAGAAAAGAGCACACACCTACGAGTCATAAGGAAATCCCCCTTATATCTGCTCGCTGATATTAAATCCCTTTCTGTTTCCGTTGCCCTGCAGATTGTCATCCCTTTCTTCAGCCTGCTCATAAAAGACATCTACTTCCTCAACGAGGGATGTGCCAACAGGCTGCAGAACGGCCACATCAACTTTGAGGTAAACTGAATTTGATATTTCCCAACGGGAGATTCCCCTCACATGACTTTCAGTGTCAGACAGCGTCGCGATATTTACTACACATGGAAACACATTTTGGGCTGTTTACTACCACTTCTCTAAAGACTGTTGGGAAATGCAGAAGTAAGGCTTAAGTGTGCAAATATCAGCTGTGTTTCCATGATGACCAGTGACCAAACACTATTTCCACTCGTGGCTGGTCACAGCTACCCCGAATCAGACTATTTTAAGGACTGATTCTATCCTTGGAAATAGGCTGCTGCTGAACCACGTCTGTATCCTGCCCTGTTATGAAATAAATAAGTGTATTTGAACACATTAATACTTCTTAACAGCTGACGAGTACCGCAGTTCATTCAAAGGCAGTCTTTTCATTTGAAACATGTCGATTCCTTCTGAATAACCAACCTGTGTCGTTACTGTTTCAGAAATTCTGGGAGCTCGCCAAACAAGTGAGTGAGTTCATGACCTGGAAGAAAGTGGAGTGTCCGTTTGAGAAGGATCGCAAGATCCTTCAGTACCTGCTGACCGCTCCGGTATTCACCGAAGACGGTGAGTTCATTGAACGTTAAAGGTTATCTTAAATAAAATAGGAATCATGTTAAATATGAAGCTACAGACATTAATCAAGGCTTGGTTTGACACTTTATCTATACAAGTGAAAAATTGTGCTTTTCCTCCCCTGTGTAGCTGTGTGGTAACGTTTTTGGGGGGCACGTACCATTTGATTTCAAGTCTGTAAACATGGAAATAAATGGACAAAGCCATACATGTCAATACATTTACACGAGCTCAGAAAACACCTCTAATTATACTAAGATAGTCATAGATTTAAAACCAAGGAAGCAAACCTTGTTACTTTAAATCCCTAATAGGGAGAATTGTTACTTTGTGTCAGTAATGATAAAGCGTTGGTGTGGAATGAAACGGAAGAAACCAAAATGATGTGCCCTCCGCCTCTTTGTCCTTAATCATAATAATATAGCAGTGCAGAGACTAATCCTCAGATCCTCACACACCTCGTTATCACCTCTCGTGCTCCAGCGGCACCGATAGTCTCAGTCTCCTGTAATCCACTTCAAAGTCTCGTCACCGGCTCGGGCTCCTATCGCAGCGTTATCAGAGACCGACGGGGAGTAAAATCCTCCCGACTCTGAAACGCACTGTCTGAACTGACCAATCAGCTTTGAGTATCAACAGCATTTACTACAGAAAATAGTAGAGTGAGGGGAAAATGGGTTAAGGTGGCATATAAGTGTCACAGCTTTGAATGATCTCGCTCCGTTTCTCATTGCAGCTCTGTATCTGGCATCATACGAGAGCGAAGGTCCTGAGAACAACATGGAGAAGGACAGATGGAAGTCTCTGAGGTGTGTATGAACCCCTCCCCGCTCACTCTGCATGCACACACACACACTCACCCTCAGGGGCTTCGAGTCTTTCAATCACGACTGTCACCCCGCATCCTCTGCCCGGCCTCCCCGCTGACCAGGCACACCCAGAGGGATGTAGGTCACGCTGTGAGGCTGACCCCTCACGCTACTCAATAAATGCATTAAACACACACAGAGGCTGTCATCGGTCTTCCAGGCCACGCCGTCGCTTGCACACGCTCGTGTAAAGACATCAGTCATTTTCACACAATTACATCTTATGTGCGCAATAACGCCATACCCTCCTGTCACACAGTACTGTGTGTGTGTGAGAAGATGGATGAGAGAAAAATGTCTTTGTTCAGGTGGCTCTAAGCCCCAGAGAGCTGACGAAGGGATATTTCCTCTCGCTTCAGCATCACGCTGAAGTTAAATTGACACGAACTGAGTCAGGGATGCGTCGCTTCTCCGCTGAGAACTGTTAAGATCAGATTCATTTATGTGGCCGTGAAAAATTTGCGGATTTTAAGTTTTCGGTTATTAAACTACAAGAAATTGCTGTAAAAACAACAGATGGCTGAGAAAACACTCTGCCCTTTCTTTGGACTCGCATTAATGTTGCAGCTCTCACTAGAGGTTCACACTAAGAACAGGATAATCCTCATTCTGTTAGCAGATGAACTCATGAATTCCTCTTTGAGCCTTTAATGAAGTACAGCAGTGATTGGTCCAGCTCCAAAAGCCATTTTTTAAAAACATTTGGGGTGTTTTTAGCCTTTATTATAACTTATTTAAGTTACATTGTGAGGTAGAGGTGGGTAGGTGGCACAATATGAAAGGAAGTAAAATTTAAACTCGCTAGCAGACATCCCCACTCGCAGCAACGTTGGCCTTATTTCTGCTCCCAAGTGTCCAAAGAAAGGCAGCTTTGAAACTTCTGCCATATGAAGGACAATGCCAGTGCAGCTTCTCCACCCTGCTCTCACACAGACCTGATTGCAAGTTTTCTTTTTAAAATGTGGATGCAAGAAAGGAAAAATGGATGTAAAACTACACCAAGTATGTATGAACAGTGACCACATGACTCAGAGCGTGACAGCCATGCTTCAGATCGCCAAGCTGACCCCACACATGCGCAGCCACCCACATGCAGACAGACGTATGAATCAGATCTTCTGGCAGGGGTCAAAGGTGAGAGCAGGTTTTTGGATCGGCAGCCTTGCGAGTGTTGGGTTAAGCCCAGCTGGGGTGAATCCACTTAGCTGTGTGTGCGTGTGTGTGTGCGTGCGTGCGTGTGTGCGTGCGTGCGTGTGTGTGTGCGGGCGCATGTGTTTGAGTGTGTGTGGTCACGTTTCCTGAGAGCCTGCCAACCCTGTTTGTCCCCTGAGCTTTGCCTCCACTGCGACACGATCTGTCACTTTATTCCGGCCGAGCTGCGTCAGCAGAGCGTGCTGCCGTGCCCAGCGCTGCCCGTCACCCCCTACATCCACACACGTTACACCTGGAAATCCACTAAAGGCAGACTGTTGCTGTGGCGGTCGCTGTGCTGGACTGTAAAATTCCAGCAGATTTGCTGAAATCTGTCGTATTAAAAGCATCCATCCTGCAGGGAAAAGGGAAACATTCATGGAAGTCGTCCAAGATATTTTGCAGTTGGTACACTGTAAAAAAATTTGACAAAGAGCAGAAATCAAGGATCCTTAATGTTTCAGGTTCTTAAGGATGAATTGCACAGTCATGCTTCACATTCCTCGGCCATTTTTGCAAGAGGCTGAGCACTGCAATCATTAAACATCGCTGTGATGAAAGTCTGCAGATTCTAACGGTGCTGTCTTTCTTTGCCCCACAGATCCACTCTGCTAAGCAGGGTCTAAACCTCTGAAGAAACCAGAATAACGTCAAACCCAACAAGTGAGCCCGCGTGCCCCGTCAGCATCGCTGTTGTCCAAGCAAAGTATCCCCGTGTTGGAAGGGAAACGACAATCTCTGCTTCAGCTGGCGAGGACATTTGGTGTCCCGCCCCAGCTCTGCTTTTCCTTACCCTCTTGCTCTTTGTGCTGTACATTTCAGGACAGCTGTTTTTCATCTCTTTGTATGACTTTATAATCTTTGTTTTATAAAGAAACAATACAAACCCTCACAGTTTAAAAAAAAAAAAAGAAAGAAAAAAAGGGTACCTGTGAGTGTTAACAAAGTTGGGGCTGTTGTTTCCCCGCCTCTTTTATTTTTCTCCCCACTAAAGCTACAAAGTTAGCTGCTGGTTGGCTAACGCAACAGAAACACTACTCTGGGTTCCACAAGCCAGCGTTCTCCGTACAGAGAACCCAAACCTTAACCTATAACACTGTTTACCATTAAGCTAAACATTATTTTACTGTATCAGATCCAAGTATCTTTCACTTCATGTTTCTGAAGCTTTTGTTGTGACGTAAGGAAAACAAGAAGGCACTGGCTGCGTTTGAGAAAAGATGTAAAAGTCGTTTTTCTTGTTTGTGTTGTGTAAAATTTAGATTTTCTGAAGCAGGAAGTAACATTTCATTTGTCATTTGTCTTGACATGATTATGGTTCCAGTATGCTTCAAAGGAACTGCAGCATCAGTAAGCTTCAGGAGTTTTGGATGCTTTGAAATTTGCCTTTGAAGCGTACAGAGGCCTTTAGCAGTGAGCTAAAATGGGGTGGGGGTGGGGGGTTTCATGTCTGTTTCTTATTGTTCCCAGTTATCTATGCTGAAATGCTCCTCTAGACTCTCATTCATACTTTCCTTTTGTTCCTGCGCCACCTTGCTCTCGTAGAAAAAATGTGTCGGTGCTGCCCCCTGGTGGTCCAGTCAGAAAATAGCTGAATAATGTGAACTGAGGCTTTCTGGTTAAATTATGTCCATTTTGTTTTTATTTTTCATAATAAAGTACATTTCCTCTATGTTTTATTTATACATTTGCGTTATCTCCTCATGCCAATATTTACGCTTATTTTATTGTTATTTAATTTTGTACTAGGTACATAACGTGCATAAGTAGTCCTGACTTTAATATTTTTATATAAGTTTGTATTAGACACTTATTTTACAAGGTACTAGCTCAGCGTATGAAGTTGAATATTTTTGACTGATGTCCGCTTTGCCTTGACTGCTTCTCCCTCAACGCACAGTGCTGTTGTAGTTTGTTGTGTACATACTGTATGTTCCTTTTTCTCTCCCCGTGCTCATCGTTTGTATTTGGACTGTTACAATGGAATAGAGGAATGTTTATGAATGAATTAGTTGTGTTTAAAAAGAGAAAAGTTAATAAAAGGCTTAAATTTATCAGTGACTTCTGTGGGTTTGTTTTGTTTCTGGAAAATGCATTCATGACCACAGACTGTATTGAAAAGATGGACATAGCCAAGCTCACATTCTGATGTTCTGAATCATCTTGTGCACAATCTGATGGTTAGAGACAAGGCAACCAAAGCCCAAAGCAAACACTGCTTTATTGTCTATTTAACTTTAAATTGGACGATCATTTCCAAAATAAATATTGTGTTTAATCATAACTGAAACTATCACTTGAGGCCATAAATGTTTTTTAAAAAAGAAAACTAAGAGGATCATTTTCTTATGTACGTCTATACCATCTGATCTTTTTGCCACCTGCTGGCCAGGTTTAAGTCACTTCCACTTTGGCCTCACTTGTACACGTCCAGCACATTGTGATTTTGGAAGTGTTTGAACAGCAATGAGACAGCACAGCTTACAGGTTCACTTACTCACTTTGGAGTTTCTTTCTCAGGTGGCCGAGGCCTCACCGGGTACCCTAAAGTAAGAAATAAGAGTAAAATGTTGGTCTTGTCACTATTCTCACTCTGAAAACTCAGTATTAAGAGCATTGCGTTTCTTCAAATAAAATCACGTTTCTTTTTGTATGCATTAGTATCATTTAAAAAAAAAAAAGATATTTACCAATTACTTTTCACAGAGTAATGGGGGTAATGTTAGGGTTAATAATGAGTGCTATAAAACGAAGGCTAATGTTCAGAGTTGTGATTTTTTTCACTTTAGTATCGCTGGTAGTCACATAAGAGTCAGGAGGCAGCACTGCTTAAATATTTATCGTTCTGTTCCTTGAGTTATGGTGCTGCTCTTGTGCCACCTTCATATTATTATTATTATTTTTAAATGATCAATTTTGGTGGCATCTCCAAGTGCACTTTAAGAACTGGTTACTACATAGGGTTACTATCAGAAGTTCAGATCAGTTCTGGGGGGTCATGGTGGACAGGCGCTTTGGGATTCAGCTTCTACTAACGGGTGAATTTCATGCTCTTCCAGCGGTCAGTAAGAGCATGAGTTTCACCTTCAGGCCCAGCAGTTATGTGGTGCAATGTGGTAAATAATAAACTGAACTAAAATAAATGTTGGTGCCATATTTTTGGTACCAGGATGACTCCAGTTTGGTGGAAAACTGTCGAATCTCTCGCCTGACACGACATGAATTTGTTTCGAAGCAGATTCGTCACCTTAGGGAATGAACAGGTGTATAACTGATGACTACATCCCTTCTACTTATGCTTGTTGGCTTCTTCTTCGTTATTTTTGCAGAATCTCAAACCAACTGTTCCCGGGAAGGTGACTGCGGTCAAGTGAGCCCTCACTTACGAAGTCACAGTCAAGCTAGCTGCACCGCCAGCCGCACCGAAAATGTTGTTGCACTACTCTTACGCATATTACGGTATCGGTGCCGACTGTCTTAGAAACGCAGTGTTTTCTGTCCTGACACTACATTACTTCACAATCCACTCCCAGTTTTGGTTTATCTCCACTTTTCCCCCCTGTCATCCACAGCCAAAATTACTATACGGTTTTTGAGAAAATTGATAGTAAACTTTGCACAATTTACTCTACTGTACTTTTAATAACCTCATCTTTGGGCTCAGATTACAGGAAAACTATAAGAGGTGACGCAGATATTTCACTGGATTCTGAATCTAGGTTGTCGCCACTCTTCACCCTGTGATCCACAGCCAATATTACTGTACGGTTTTTGAGAAAATTGATAGTAAAATCTTCCCATTTTGCTTTACTGTACTCTACATATTCTCATCTTTAACCTCAGATTACAGGAAAACTATAAGAGGTGACGCAGATATTTCACTGGATTCTGAATCTAGGTGGTCGCCACTCTGCACCCTGTCATCCACAGCCAATATTACTGTACGGTTTTTGAGAAAATTGATAGTAAACTTTGCACAATTTACTCTACTGTACTTTTAATAACCTCATCTTTGAGCTCAGATTACAGGAAAACTGTAAGAGGTGACGCAGATATTTCACTGGATTATGACTCTGGGTGACCCCCACTCTTCACCCTGTGATCCACAGCAAAAATTACTGTACGGTTTTTGAGAAAATTGATAGTAAAATCTTCCCATTTTGCTTTACTGTACTCTACATATTCTCATCTTTGAGCTCAGATTACAGGAAAACTGTAAGAGGTGACACAGATATTTCACTGTGTCCCGAGCCCCGGCTTGGACAGTCTCGGTCGTTGTGTCCTTGGGCAAGACACTTCACC
>NW_024582404.1:1053563-1258231 GCF_018398535.1 Haplochromis burtoni | reverse complement strand
CCCGTTGCCTACTGGTGGTGGTCAGAGGGCCCGGTGGCGCCAGTGTCCGGCAGCCTCGCCTCTTTATTAGTGCCTAAAAGCATCACGTTAGATGTGATTAAAGTAGAGCTAAAACACACAATGCTGCATCAAAAACTATTAAACCACAGCGCTTATTATCACTATGATGACATTACACTGTGTTGTGCTACACATGACAAAAGAAAAAGAAAGCTAAAGAGAAAATTTCCAGTCTTGACCGGATGTAATGAGTAAAAAGAAGATTTTTTTTCTCCAAATAATCCAACACTTTGTTATGGAGTTTAAAAATATGGGATTATTGCCTTTTACGTTTAGACTATACTTATGTTATTATGTTTCACGTGACACAAGTAATACTACAGAGGAACATTTTAAATTCAGCCCCATGTAATTAATGAACACGAGTTATTAGATAATAAAGCTGTATAAACAGTTATTAACAGTAATAATGTGAATAAAGTTAAACTTAAATACTCACTTTGCTGTCGTTCAAATGTACTAAGCTTTATGATTTTGTTTGGTTGTTGGTTTCATGTGGTTAACATTAACACACACCTGATTATTAATCTCTGTCTAACTTCCACAGCATGTCTTTATCCTGTCTTCCTTCTCTCAGCCCAAACAGTCCCAGCAGATGGCCCCGCCCCTCCTTGAGCCCGACCCCGCTGGAGGTTTCTTCCTGTTAAAAGGGAGTTTTTCCTTCCCACTGTCGCCAAAGTGCTGCTCACAGGGGGTCATATGATTGTTGGGTTTTTCTCTGTATGTATTATTGTAGGGTCTACCTTACAATATAAAGTGCCTTGAGGCAACTGTTGTTGTGATTTGGCGCTGTATAAATAAAATTGAATAAAATTGTGTTATTACGCATTTATAAGCAAATAACACTTTTTGTAGCTACCAGACCAAAAGTGAGAACATCACTTCTTTTAATAATTAACTATAATAATTTTTGCTGGAGTCTGAAGTGAGAACTATGTCTTATTAATGTATGAACCTTTTCATATAGGAATATTAACCTAACAGTTACTTATTGACAGTTTAATTCAATGTTATTTATACGGTACCTTAACATATATGGATTTATATTGTAAGGTAATGACCCTAACAGTTAATTTTATTCTTGCAGTTTGAGTAAATGGTGTTTTCTGCAAGTCTGTGACTTTAATATTCAATAGAATATAAAAACCATTATGATGTTATGACCAAAACCAGTTTGCACTTTGTGAAAGAGATATCAACTGAAGTTGAATCAAGGCCGAGCTGTACTTCCATTTGATGCAAATTTGCTCCACTAGATGGTGCAATGTCCCCTACAATCTTTATTTAACGAGGCAATAAGAACACATGCGTATTTGTAATCGCACCCCAGGAAAATCAATGATTCTTTAGGAAAAGGGGTTGTTAAAAAATATAAAGTTAAGATCAGCAGTGCACATGTGAACCCATTTGAGCTGACCCTGGTAACGTGTTTTTTACATTCTTCATTGTGTAATTACAAAGATAGTATTAGTATTTGTACTTTTAACCTCCTGTGAGATTATGAAACACTGTAAACAACAACAGGAAACTCATAACTACAGCTGGTGAGGATGACCCAAACACCACACATTCCTGCTGTGAGGCCACAGGGTTTAAAAGCAGAGTCCCAATACTGCCAAAATATTCAATAATAACACAAAGTGAGGATGAGTCCTGCCAGAGTGCCCTCAAGCATGTTGTTAAAGCCCTACTGCAGCACAGGGAGGAGGTGTATATCAGCTAAACGCCTTTATTGTGAAGCTGTTTGCTCATTCAGAATACGTCCTCAGATCATCAGCCGGCCCCTGAGATTCCTCTCAGGTTCAGGTTGGGAGTCAGTGACCTGGATTATTATTTTGCTGTGACCCGAGTGCTGCAGATGAATCAGCTTTGGCCACCTGCCATTATTGTTCTGTGCCTGTCAATGGAATCTGCTGCAGGCGAGGCTGCTTCATGCACAAACACACTAGGAAAACCAATTAATCATTCGCTGGTGTGAAGGACTGCAGCTTCAAGTCTAGACTTTAAGCTAGACAGACAACACGGCCGCACAGAGACCAAGACAAGAACATGAGCCTGTACTTACACTCATCACCTGATTAACCCATTCAAATGATTTTTGTTGTATTTCTTTAAGGCTGTGCTATTGAAAATTGTAATAACAGCATTGAAAACAGTAACAATTCCAAAATCTGTTCTCTTCAATATTTCCTCCTAAAGCTTGTGGGAAAGTGGAGCAGCTGAGAGACAAATATTTTCCTTCCTTGTAGCTGCTGTGGACCATATATCAGACCTCCACCACAGGTGGTCAGAAACATGACTAAATCATAATATAGCTGGTGTATATCACTGTATCAGGTGCTGTTTTTGCCTCTTGCACCACTGCCCACAAGTGGACAAAAATACTTAAAGCCAGTGCAGACATTGCTTACAAATATGTAAAGTGCTAAAGCCAGGGGCGCCTCCAGAATTTTACATAGGGGTGGCATATGGGGGCCACTAAAAATATTGGCGTGGCACAGCACATACAAGTATATTAAAATTATTACCAACATAGGACAGTATTGCTAGGGGGGCAGCAAATTTTGGGGCTTGGTCAGTGCCCCCCATGCCCCCTCCTTGGTGGCGCCCGTGACTAAAGCAGAACTTAATCATAACACAATAAGATGATTTATCTAACCAATATCTAATCTGGTAACATCAGTTAAAGAGGCGAATATCAGGCAGCATAACCATCATAGCGAAGCAGGAAAAGTATTGAGTGTATTGATTCGAGTGATTGTAAAGCGCTTTGGGGTCCTTAGGGACTGAGTAAAGCGCTATACAAATGCAGGCCATTTACCATTTGTAGAAGCACGCTCTGTGACACAAAACACAAAAACATGATTCATACTTAAATGAGGAAGCTGATGACAACTCAGACATGTTTCTTTCCACTACAACAAGCCACACGTTTCACTGTGTGCAGATTTCTGTTCTCTGCGCAGAGTCCGAGCTGTACGTCTGCTTCTTCTACCTGAAACCAGGCATCTAAACATGTGGATGTATGTTTTAGAAAAAGTACAGCGTTTTAATGTCAACATGACAGTAATGTAACTGTTCCATTTCCTTCACTGAGTCAATGCTTTCATTTTCTGTTTGTTTGTAATCTTAATCTTAAAACCGGGAGCAAACTGGAGGAAATGACAATGGCGCCTCTCTCAGCGTCTGTATGAAATGAGTCACTTCTCAGGAGCACTGAGCATCCTTTTGGACCCTCGGCATCCTTCACTTGTTGAATTCCAGATGCTTCCATCAGGGTGACTCTTTTGGCATTTGTTCAATCTACTGTTATCTTTTCAAAATAAATTTGGAACATTTCATGGTTCATGGTGACAACGAAGTACACATATGTAATGTGTTGAAATGAAGGTTGGATGACTCCCAGGGCTACACATAGTGCATGTAGTGTTTTCACTTCTTCACCACTCTTTTTGATTGGCCTTCTGTAATTTTAAGGAATTTACAATTTAATGAATCAATTTATTTAATCACTTTAACTAAAGCTTTCTGATAAATGAAAAATATTATATATAATTATATAATTTTTTTTAATTGATCGGGGTCAACGACGCACATCAAGTAATCAATATATTCGGTGTAGAAACGACAACGTCGCGGTTGACGTCATTCACACCTGACCTGGCAATCACACCCGGTCGCCGCACGCGCGTGCGAGAACGCGCCGCACAGACTGTGATGAAAGCCAGAGAGCGAGAGAGAGAGAGAGAGAGACGGAGGGAGGAGAGGATGCGAGCAGGTGGAGCGCCTCTCTGCTGATGCGCGGATCCACGGACACGTTGTTCCTTCATTTAACTCCGAAAAACCTCCGGGCTCTTCTGAAGGCTCTGAAAACTAAGCAGGTGAGTGCGGACAGTTTGTCTGAGACTGCGCACATCAGGCTTCACTCCCAGCAGGAGAATGACTAGGCATTGCAAGTTGCAGGTGCGCGCTCCCCTTGGAAGGTTTAATTAGTTAAACTGGCGAGAATCAACCTTTAATGTGTCAAATCGGTGAAAGACAGCAAGGTGCTGCCTCTGCTCTGAGTCTGCACTGTCACACCGCTGCTTGGTAGTCAGTGTGTGAAAGAGTTGAAGCCCCAAAGTAAAGGAATAAACGGGGGTGGTTCCACTCGCAGGTTTTCGAAACAGGATTACAAAGACAGCAGTATGTTTGATTTTCAGAATAAAGTGCAGGAGTGCTGCAGACTGATGTGACACCGTCCCAGCAGGAATGTCATGAATGAAGTCTACTGTATGTGTGAGGGGGCGACAACAAAAACAGGATTGTTCTCCAACATTTCTGCCCCATGTCAGCTCTTCACTCTTTGGAGTCGTTCTGTTGATTTCTGCAGTCATGAGCTCCCCGGACAGCATTTCCTCTCACCGTGCTTCTGTCTGAGCAGAAGCTGAGTGACTCTTCATGTAATGTAATACTTCCTGCCTTCTGAATAATAAATGGACAGGACACACTCATTGACCATTAAATACTGATTTGCCATCTCTCTCTCCTCCCTTCCCGTCTTTCTCGTGTTCTCTGCTCTCACAGCGTCAGCTCTTTTGTTTGAAATCTCACCTCTGGCGTCCTCAGACGGACCCTTTTAGTGCCAAATTTCATCGTGCAGTTGGAGGATGCTTTTAAATCATAACAGCAAACTTTGACTCTCTTTTGTCTCTAGGTGCCAATATGGGGAACGGTTCAATGAAATCAAAGCGCTACAAACACACTGACGGCTGTGCGCACAAAGATCACGGCGGTGGGTTCAAAAACTCGACCCTGGATTTCCTGAGGGCCCGGGTGGAGGAGCTGGAGCGAGAGGGCAAGAGGAAGGATGAGGAGCTTTGTGTCAAAGAGCAGCAGATCAAAGGTCTCCAGGAGCAGCTGGCCAAACACACACGAGTGCTGGCCGAGATGAGCGAGGAGCTGCAGAGTAAGTGCATCCAGCTCAACAAACTGCAGGACGTGATGAAGAGCGGAGCATCGGCGGGTCTTGCTTCGAGGCCTCCTTCAGTCAAAGCCAGCAGCAGGGGCAGCCCCAACCTCAGCATTCGCATCAAGGAAACCCTGAACAGAAGGAAAGGCGCCAAAGCCGGGGTATCTGCCGAACCCACATCAAGAACCTACGACTCCAGCGGTCTGCCAAAGTTCTCCTTTGAGAAGGCTCGGGTACCAAAGGATGCAAGGTGAGACATGTTTTCAGGAAGGTTAAAAACATAAAAAAGGGAGAGGAAAAAATATGCCGGCGAGAGAAGCCAGCTAAAGGTTCATGACACATTCAGGCTCAGTCCATCCTGGTGTAGTGGGTGAGATTTTAAAAATGCAAGCAACGTAAAGAGGTGTGGGTGGCAAGTGAAAGGTGGGCAAAGAAGCAAAGATTTTAGTGCTAATGACGTCCAACAAAAGTCTGTTATAAAAACAACATGATTCAGTCCAAGATTTCACAGCTGCTGCTGAGAAAAAAAACAACAACAACAAAAAAAAAAACTGTCTTCATGAGGTTTTCTGTTTTTCACGGGCTCAAAAAGAAGTGACCCACACCATAGAGTCAAAGTCAGAGCGTCGAATTAAAAAATGTCCCGCTGTGTATTGCACTGCACAGTACACTTTTAGAAATCATTCTTCCTCCAGACTGTTTATGCCTTTCCTTCTGTTTCAACACGATGAAACAGAGACAGGCCCGTAAGGAAACGCTTTCAGCAGTTTGGTGTGGAGGAACCCTCACCACAACCCAATCCAGCACCTTTGGGATGAGCCACAGGCATTTAGCACCCAGCACCAGTATTTAGCCTCATTAGTGGTCACAGGCATAAAACCTGATAGAAATCCTGAAACCAGAAGAGCTGAGGCTGTTACTGCAGCACATTAACGTTGGTTTTGGAGATGTTGAACATATAAAAGTGCATTTATATTTTGCTATGTAGTCCATGCTTACCGTCCAAGATAAATAACAAGGAAGCATGTTCACAACCTGAAATAATACTGAGTGACTATCTCACACCAGCAGGTGCAAACAGGCATAAATGAAAATGATGTAAGCTCAGGGCTCCGTCCTTCCTGTCATTTCAAATTGAATTTGTCTTCTTATTTTATTGACCTTCGCTCTCACTTTGTATTACAGTAAGTCCCAGCCCAACAAGAGGTATATCAAGTTAGTACAGTCAGCTGAACTAAGAATGTTTCAAGGGATCAAGTCTCTAAAAGCAGGAGGACATTTAAAGGGCATGTTAGCTTGACATAATAAAAAAAAGTAAGCCAATGAGGCAAATCTTCCTTTTCTCTTTCTCTCAAAGAGTAAGATGATGATTTGTAAAAATGTCTCAACTGAATGTTGACACCCAAAACAAGAAGATTAATTTGGCCAATCAGTCATAGTTGACCTGTCTGCCCTCTAGTGGCTGGAAGCAGGCAGAGAAATCAGCACAAGCAGGGCCTTTAATATTGTTGTAGCTTCCAGGTCTGAAATGAAAAGCTACTGTTGATGTGACCTAAACTTGCATTCCTTGTAATGGCCAGTAGGGGCAGAGCAGAAGAACAAAAAGTCTGAAGAGGTTAAAACTACAACATTTAGAGTAAAAAGAAAATCATTATAGCTTTATCACCCTGATGACCTCGATGAAGGCCGCAAGCTGAAACGCGCTGCTCGTGCAATCACTGATCTTCATACTACAACTGTTGTTGGAGATATAACCTCCAACGACCAGTAGGGGGCAACTTCACTGCCAAAAAAGGCCCCATGAATAGGAGACAGAAAACATTACGTTTATTGTCTCAATTGCCAGTTTTAAGTTTTACTAGTAGAACAAAAGTTGTTAAAGCAGGTCACGCGTTGATAAGAAGTCCTGTGTGAACCTGCAGTGTCAGTATTCCTCACTCAGTTGCTGAGGGTCTTCACAAACTAACGATGTAACAGTAGGTATCTCCATTTTTTATCTGCAGTCTTTGGTTAAACTGCCAGCATGTTGGATTTAAAGCCTCTGTGTGATTTTGCTACACACAGCAGGAGCCCAATTTCGAAAACTTTCTTCGATTTATGTTCGAACTTGCATTCAAATCATAAAAGAAGCTGCGGATCACATCTGCCATCTATAAATCTCAAATCAACCTAAACTGTCTTGTAGAAGCCACAAGAACAAGAAGGCTTAGTCAGGAGGAACCGTGGGCCGTGATGTACTGCTCTCCTGAATACCAGTTTTGAGCTTTTGAGATTCTTTGGTAATCCACACTGATTAGTCAAAGCTTCAACAGAGACTCGTATCGTAAGTTTATCGATAGTGCTGTGATCACTCAGAGAGGACGCTGCCTCTATCACAGTGAACAAACTGTGGATGCCGCTGCTCACTGAACAACACAGAGGGAGGTGTGGCTCATCCCAATAGTGAAAGAGCCCAATTTATTTTTCACTAGGAACTTTTTTAAAAATTAAAAAAGATGCTGAAGGGGGGTGAAAGGTTTCCGAGTGTCTAGGTTCAGACGCTAACTTGGCAACAATAAGCTGAACTGAGCCTGATCATCTCTGCTGCGAGTGGTTGTCAGAGAGCAGTGAGACAGCAATCTCAGTGTGTCCAAAATCCCCAAACCTTTTTGTGTTAGAAAAACCTGAAACCTGAATATCAGCAGACAGTCATTAGGCATGACCATGCAGCACACGTTGAGGGACTGAATGGCGGGTTGGCAAATCCAAACCAGTGACCAGCAGTCATGAAAAAAAAAAAAAAGTTACCCACACCGAGGGGAACTGAAGCTCGATCATCACTGCCGTGGGAGGGAGAGCAGACGCACACTGTGGAAAAGATTTTCACCCACTTCAAAGTTAGGAGTTATACAAACATGACTTTCTGCTTTAGTCACACAAAAATTCATCATGATTATGTTTTATAAATGAAGCCACCAATCTAAAACCCTTCTAAATCAAACCTGCTGCACAGCTGCGCAGCTCTTCAGTGCAGCCAGCTTTAATCCTGACTGGCTGCCACCCAACAGTTTTTAGCTTTTCTCTTACAAATCTGTTTAAAGGTCATTTTGAACTTTGATAAAAGCATTTTTTAAAGTTGCCTTTAACATTGCTTTGGTTGTCCATTATTTATATGTTCATATGAAAAATGAATGAGCTAGTTTATATATGGATACACAGATACACACACGCAATATAAAGAAGCCAGATAAACATTTGGACACCACCTTCCTCAGGAAGGAAGCGGTGCCTTTATAATCATTAGGTTTAGAAATGCACTTGAAGGTCGATAACACTTTTATGTATGAGAGCTGCTCATTGGCTGAGCGTACAGACTGCAGTGGACTGTAAACAAGCACGATAAACGTGATAAGTGTGCTCTATTTGAGCTTTCCATAACCTATGTTCTATTTTCAGACTGTTAGCTAAGCTCACTGCAGATGACTGATGTGGACCTCAGAGGGCATTTCTATCAAACTCTTTAAGACTTCCTGCCCATTTTATTCAATTTTACACTTGATAAGAGAGTGAATAGCCTGAGACATGTAGCACAAAAATCTAATATCAAAGGCTCCAAAAAGCCCATGTGAGACAATTTCCCACAACTATGAAACTTTGTTTCCATCAGTATGCTGTCTGTTGAGATTTCTGTGGAAATTAGAAACAGAGGCAGATGTTTCAGATGAAGCAGCTTTATCAACCCTCATCTTCAAATAATACCTTTCCCTTAAAAATAGCTTTATCATCTTTGTAGTGCCGTTTATTCTTAGACACCAA
The DNA here is from genome assembly GCF_018398535.1 of Haplochromis burtoni. Classification (NCBI taxonomy): domain Eukaryota; kingdom Metazoa; phylum Chordata; class Actinopteri; order Cichliformes; family Cichlidae; genus Haplochromis; species Haplochromis burtoni. Next base: position 1,249,425 of record NW_024582404.1, on the reverse strand, counting down.
GTCTGTGCTTCAGGTTAAACTTAATGATGGTCATCTTCAGTGGCGCTGATCTCATTTGGATCAACAGCAGTCAATGAAAGTTTTCAAATGATCCAGATACTTCATGCATCACCAATATGATTGTTTCTCTTTAATTTTACTGACCACGTAACAGATGCCACCCGTGTTTCCTCGGCTCCTCTGATTTGGCATTCTGCCGCTTTTGTTCTTAAGCGGTTTAAATAAGAGCAAATGCAGCAATTTCCGAGCGATTGAGTCGTGTTTTACATTTGTTTAGGCGGTCTGGAAGAGTGTACAGAGATCCTGTGATCAAACCCAACTGAGACCAACAACTAAAACGTGGGACCCAACTCACCCCCCCTCATGTGCCATCATTTACTGCACACATAAGTAGCTCAGGCACAAGCAAAACAACTTAAAAGGTCTTTTAATGAACACATGAAGTGTTGTTAGATTTCCAGCATGAAAGTAAAATTGATTTTTGTCATCGTGAGTGTTCCTCAGATCGTACAAGCCGAACGCAGAGCTCTGCAGTGAATAAACAATAGCATGCAGTCTCCCTCCCTCTCAATGCGATCCTCATGTTTAAAACATGTGTCGCTAATAAGCCCAGCATGGATTATATAACCAAAACGAATGTAAATGAGGCCGTCTGGTACCCTCATGTAGGCAGGCTTTGATACGCAACACTTGTGTGAATGACGGTAACATGTTGGAGGGTAATGACACAGCTAGGTGGGAGGAAGGGATGTTGGCTGAAAAATAAAGGGCTGCATGTCAGCTGCTTTCTTTTTATGAAGCCCAGAGTGATAATTCATCACACACGATAAGGTGGATAAACAGACCACCCAGCTCTCGCACCGTGCGCCTCTCCAAGGTCCGACTCGCTCTCGTGATCTATAGTTAGCATTCAACCGTGCCTCCTAACCTTTTCACAGCTCCCCAAAGGAGATGATGTCTTCGCCGTATACATCCCCTCGCTGCAGCTGTTCAAATGCACATCGGTGAATTTTGACAGCTCGTGATGATTTTATGTTTTCCCCAATTTTACTCGATCTGTTTTCAGGAGGGAGCCCCGGGGCTGCGAATACTCATCATTTCACAGGAGACAAAATATTTAAAATGTGGTGAGTAATGTAGATGTGGGAGTCCTGCCTGACGGATCAGTAACTCACCGTGAAAGTGTAATCAGTGGTGGGAGAAGGAAACGTCAGCAGAGCAAGTAAAGCAGCTCACTTAAAGTGACCCCATCCATGGCTGGTTATCTGTCCAAGTTACTTGGGTGTGGAGAGGCTGCAGAGACATCTCTTTGCAGAAATTAAGACCTGGTTACATTATAACAATAAAAATCCACAAACTTTGTTTAGTCAGAATCAGAATCAGAATCAGAATGGGGTTTATTGCCAGATGTTGAGGTTTACAACATTAGGAAATTGCTGCGGTGCTTCAGTGCAAACAATAAGAATTAAAGTGCTATGTAGAAAGAAAGATATGTGCATGAGATATACATGAGATATATACATGAGAATAAGAATTATGAGTGCTACGTAGAAAGATATATACATGAGTGCAGGTGGTGATCAGTGCCAAACATGAAATGATGCAGTGACACAGCGTAGGGTCATGTGTTAGTGGCGGGGACAGTCATGTGGTTATTGTTCATGTGTCCAACAGCAGAGGGGAAGAAACTGTTCTTATGGCGAGAGGTTCTGGATGTCACTTGAGATGATTTATTATCGCAGAACGATGCAGTCAGAGTTTGGCATCTTACCTTCTCTACAAACATGATACACATATGAACTGGAGAGTGATGAGCAAGTGGTGACTCGAGTGGTCTGGCAGAGCTAGTTTGCAATCTTTGGGTCGGTTTCATCAATAACTATTTTCTTTCTACACATGTCGCTGTGCAGACGTAAGCACCCATCACCGCAGACAGGAAGTTCATGCTTGTGCCAGCTGATTCCTGTTGTTGGCTGTAGATCAACAACAGGAATCCGCTGGCACAAGCATGAGGACGGAAAGAAAATAATTCCTATGTTAAAGTGATCACAACAAGGTTTTTGCATGACTACAAGAGTCTTTTCCTTATCTGACTGCACTTACCCTCACATCATCAATCAGGCTAAGAGCCACACAAAGGTGGTTTTCAACTCAAGTCAATCCAGGGATTTCCAATCTAGACATGAGCACGTTCTCTCGGGTGATGTTTGCAGCATATGCAAAAAAGAAAGAAAGAAATGGGGCAGATGTTGAGGAGAAAATAATTCAAATCAAAAGCTCACACTCTGCAAGAGTCTAATTTCAGTTTATTGCATCAAGAAAGCTGTAATGTTTTAAGCACATCTGCTCTTCAGATAATAACACGCACGGAGAGGATGTCCAGTCAAAACTGACACAGCATGGCACCAATTCATAGAAAAACAGCCACTCTAATATGTATATGAGTTTTTCATTAATATCATGTGCCTAAAAAACATTAAATAAATATTTATTATTTATTCTTATACCTTTTTTTATTTTTCATTTATGTTGTTTTTTCCCCTGGTTTGTTTGTTTATATGGGGACTTTTTGCATAACTGTCTGATGAAGAGTGGGTCTGCACCATGTGACCCGTCAGAAATGTGGACGGCATATTTTAAAAACAAAGATCAAACTATAAAATTAGAAAAATTTGATGAGATTAAGCTCATAATAAAGAATGATGGCAACGCAGATTTTAAAGAAATAATTCCAACCTGTGAGTGAATTTAACTTGTGTACAAATTTCATATAAGGCTGGGAAACAGTTTTAGGCACTTGTCACTATGTTAAGAGTTATGAAAATGTAAAAGTGCAAAAAGAAAATGACAGAATTTCTGCTAATATTCTTATCATTTCTTTTTGATGTTAATCAGAATTATTTTCCAAAGAACTGAGTGGTTGGTTCTACAGCATAAGAAAGCACTGAACCGCACTGAAAACACCAACATCTACCTTTGATGCTGGGGTGAGCGGTCCCTTTGAGGAAAACTACTCTCACAGAGTATATCAGACTCCAAATAACTGTCCATGAAAACAAAAGATCACATTGGTTAAATATATAAGAGGTGACTTTTATGGTTTTCAGTGTTTAAAGTATAATTTGAGGGATGAAACAGACACAGATGGAAAGGGGAGAAAGGAAAACGTGAAAACCAAGAAAGGAAGTGAAGAAAGACTCAGTCATCTCTCCACTGATAAGTAAAAGTTTCTTCTTTCCATCTTTGCTTTTCTCCCGTGCAGTATTTACTTAATTCAAAATAAAGTGCAGGAGTAAAAGCAGTTGAAAGATGACTATGGTTTGGTTCCACTACTTTCACTCCTGAATCTCTCATCTCCTAAAGGAAGAACAATAAAACAAACGCAAACGTTTCCGAGTGATAAACAAAGCAGCGGGCCTGTAACTGCTCCTGCAGTTATGTTCACTCTTTCATATCTTACAGGGAACACAGACTGTGCTTTATAATCTTCAAACAGCAACACTCGGTAAAGCTCGGTTCTCTAACTTCTCTCCTGTTGCTGTCTGTGACAGTGTAAAGAAGCTGCTGACAGATGCCCTCAACAAGAACCAATACCTGAAGAGGCTGGAGCTGCAGCAGATCAAAGACATGGTGGAGTGCATGTATGAGCACACTTACCAGCAGGGAGAGTACGTCATCAAGCAGGGAGAGCCTGGGAACCATCTGTTTGTCCTGGCAGGTACTTTCGCTTCCTGTCATCTTCTTAGTCTGGAGTTAAGTTTGAAAGGAAAAATAAACTTCCATCCACCGCTTGCTTCAGTTTACTGTTGCATGCTTATTCTTGTGGCACCCACGTTTGTGTAAGATGTCATATGACACATAATGCCCAATGAGAAGCCAGAGCAACATGTGAAGCCATGTGCTATGAGGAAGCAACAGTTTGCATCACCAGCTGGGCTGCGTTCAAGTTTTTTGAGTAGTTTTTTTTTTTGTTGGTGGTTTGTTATCAACCTGTTAGGTCACTCAAGTTTTGCACCAAGAGAAGCCCACTCACTGTCTGCATGCTTTTCAAACACAACAGGGTGAATATACAAGACGCTGTGGTGAGGTAGCAAATAACTTTGGAGGTTGTCCTGTTGCCCGTTATCGCATCCTTTTGAGGAGAAATGTTCACAGCAAAACGTTGAGCATCATTTTCAGGTTTGAACATGCCCTTGCTAGAAGGCCTGGCTTTGATAAGGCTTTTGGATTAAAGGACATTTCTTGTTTCTCACTTGATTAAATCCTTGATTCCTCGCCTCACAGCTTAGTCCCTCCCACCAGTGATGCAAGCGGAGGAGGAGAGAGAGAAACAGGAGTCGAGGCAAAGGCTTTTTAAAGGGATGTCAATTAACTGTGTTGTGCGGCACAGCTGCACCATCTGTGCTTTGTTTTTGTTAAAGCCTCAGATGTCATGAAAATGGATATATGGAGGGCTACTTTTGAAAGTTACAATTTGACTTTTAATGTACAGATTGCACACATGCACAAACGATGAAGGGCAGAAAGTTTGATCATCCAATTAGAAGCTACTTTAAGCTGCTCTTATTCACATGCAGGCGCCACAGTGGCCACATATACATGTGCTGGATGCCCTTCCAGACAGGGAAATGAAAGGCACCTGCATGAGGGACATTGTGCATCCTCCTTGGGTAACGCGCCACCATTTCTTCAGACATTTGTTTTGCTTTTGTTGGGGCTGATTCTGGGAATTTTTTTCCCAGTTATTTTGCTGCTCTTTGTCAGTGTTTTTCTAACCTGAAATGCATTCACTTAGTGTTGATTACATGTGGTTTCTCTTAGGAACTGAAGGGAAACCAGTAAAAAGCTTTTTCACTTCTCCAAAGAATAACACAGAAATAAATGGATTTGCGGAACATTTAACACAAGTGCAGACAGCAGATCCCACTTGGGAGTCTTCTGCTTACATTTTTTCTTACTCGTGTTAATAAAGGAGAGAAATGTGTTTTCTCGTTGGGAACAGGCAGCGATTACAAAACTCAGAAGTCATGAATTTGGCCTCGGTGTAGTCGAGGTTGGTGAGATGTCCAAAGTGTAACAAGGCTTGGGTTTTATAAAACACCACCCGATGAGTGTGTTGAAACAATAGGGGTAGGGTTAGGGTTTGTATTTCTCGTACTTTCTTTAGTGAAGAGTACGGAGCGATGCACTGATTTATCAGTTCAGCGCTACAGGCCAAAATCTCGTTGGCTGTCGATGGCATAACGGCAAATATGTCAGTCAGTAAATGTGGCTAATTTCCATCAATTTAATTGCTCAAAGAAAAGACTTCATTTATTTACAGTTTTTCTCAAATGCTAAAACACATGTCACAAACGTTACCACCAGGTCCCCCAATGTCCAAACACAACACCCTTCTCTAAAGCTACATAAACACAACCACACCTTCCCACTGCAAAACTCAAACTCCCACACCAAGAGAGCAGCTCGAAGCTGTCAAAACTGTAAACACTACAGCATTACACACTACAGCAAAACAATTGAAAACACAATGCTCAATTTGTGAGAAGGTTCTTTGTTTCATAACTGCCAATGCATATTTTAGAAACTATACAGTAACGGATCGTCGTAGATCTCTGCAGAGGATTAGGCATTTAGATTTGTGAGTTTCATATGAGTAGTATAAATCTATAGAAAATCCTGCATGTACGTACACTACTGTAACACAACTCAATGCAAAAACAGAATCTATTGCACACAACAGTAATCTTGAAAACATGAACAGGGTGTGAAGTTTTTTTATTTACGTTATTCACACCACACACACACCACAATCACTGTGCGGCATCATGTCGCTGAGCTGTTGCTCGCATCTCGTCCGTAATGATGGTGCGAGGTTGTCTTGCTCTCCCTCCTGGACCTTCTCCTCTCCCATGTTGGCCTTCTCCTCTTCCTCGTTGGTCGCTCCTCTTCCTCCTCTCATTTGAACTCCTCTTCCTCATTGGCCTGCTCCTCTTCTTCCAGGGCCAGCTCTTCTCCCTCCTCTGCATCAAATTCCTCTTCCCCTGACTCTGCCTTCATCCATTGTGTTTGTTTGGAATCTTCAGCATACTGTGCACTCTGAACTTGCTTTTACATGTGGGTACAGCATTAGCAACAAGTGTCTTCAATTTTGAGTCATTGTGTGTAGTGAATGACGCCAGGTGTGTTCCCTGTGTTCAAAGATTGGTGACTGTGGCAAGCATTTTGCATCACATGGGCTTTCATTTGAGAATATGAGCAGAGTTGTTTTGCAACATGTGTTTTAGCAAGGAAAAATGCGTTTAGATTTATGAGTACAGAGGGTTGTGTTTTGTGAATTGTGTCTTCATGTGACATGTGTTTATGGTACTGGAATATGGTGGCTACATTTAGTAAATGTGTTTAGACTACTGGTCATTTGGGTTACAGGATTGGCTTTTGTGTTTTAACATTTGAGAAAAACTGTAATGAAAATTTCTCTGTTTCCCTTTAAAAGAGGCGAGGAATGAAAATAAATAAATAAATAACTGCACCGGCTTCTGGTAAATTTTTCTCTAAATCATCAGCGTCAGCCACGAATTTGATAATCAGTGCAATCCCATTCTTTTACTATGTGATTATACGACAGCCAGGAAGGGCATTTGTTGTATTGCTAGTAGAAATGTTTCAAACAGTCCAGTCTGGCTACAAAATTGTAAATGAACCTGGTGCTTTGCTTTCAGACTGCGGCTTCATTGGAACTGAGCAGTGACTGCTGTGCGTGTTGTGTCATTCTGAGAAGACCATCTGTGGTCTATGTGAGATCTTTCCTTTCATTGGCTACAGCCAGTCTGAGAATGAGCCAATAACATCAAAGTAAAACAACAGCAGGGGTCTGATTGGTTGGACTGTTAGGCACAGATTGCAAGTATATACAAATGTATACAAGTTTAAAAGTTTAACAAACCGACATGTAACAGATTGATCACCCCCAACCAGTCGTGGCAGATGGCTGCGCCTTCCTGAGCCAGGTTCACTTGGAGGATTCTTCCTGTTAAAAGGGAGTTCTTCCTTCCCACGTTTGCCAAGTGCTTGCTCAGAGGAGGTCATGTAATTGTTGGGGTTTTCTCTGTATTATTGTAGGGTCTCTACCTTTCAATATAGCGCACCTTGAGGCAACTGCTGCTGTGATTTGTTGCTATATAAATAAAACTGAAGTGAACTGAATTAATGTAGCTGGTGTGATGTATTCATGGCAGGAGAGAGAAAAAGTTCATTTTGGAAGGACATTGAGTGAAATGCACTATAACCCACTACGTCTTTATTTTTAATACATTCACAGTTACCCACCCTCCCCTCATCTTTTCTTTCTTATTCATTTAGATGTATTCATGTATTAATAAATTCAGTTTATATTTGGTTGTAACCAGGCAACTAAGTGTATTTTTAAAAGACCACGCGGCCTCAGAGCAATGGTCTGTCCTCTGCCAGTAACTGACATTTGCTCGTCAGAGACAAAGTAAGTATTTCTTCTGCCGTCTGGTGTTAAAGCGATGTCTCACCCTGGGCAGGAAACCGCATCAAAATTCAGTGATTACAGAGTCCTAGTTTGTTGATCTGCTGAGCTCTGACGTTTCAGCACCTGAGCTAAATCAACACAGCGTTTGTTTTGTGCTGTGAAGAGTTACCAAAACAGCTCTGATGAATAATTATTCATCATCAGAGGTTTTAAATACTCACGCAGACATCAGCAGCTGCTAATTATAATGACTAAAGAACTCTTCTTTAATCATGATTTGTGCTACAATTTCTATTATAGTGGAGATGAGAAAGAAGGGACATTTGTGGGGTTTCTGGTCTCATATGCAGATTTAGAAATTTAATGGAAATGTTCTCTCTTCCTGATAAATCTGAGAAGCAGCATATTAAAGAGGCACGTCTGCCAGGTGAAATCCTGAAAAGCACACAAACCTAATGAAGCTTCACCTAGACGATATTACCGTGACCTTAATGAATGAAGTGAGATGTAAAAGTCACTCAGTTAGCTCCTGATATGTTCATCGTCTGTGTCCTAAATTTGGGGTTTAAAAATTTAACCTATTGATTGTCCTTGTTTCATATTTGCAGATGGGAAGCTGGATGTGTTTCAGCATAACAAACTGATCACATCGATAACGGTGTGGACTGCGTTTGGGGAGTTAGCCATTCTGTACAACTGCACGCGGACCGCATCAGTGCGAGGTAAAGGCAAATCTGTTTTAGAGTCATACAGCTTTTTCCCACTAAAATCAATACAAACTGGTTCTGGATGATCACCTTTACCTTCCAGTGAAAGCCTTCTGCCCTGATGGTTTCGTGCAGCTGATGATGCACTCGGGGTTACTGAATGGTTCAGTGACCAGAAAAGTGATTCACACATCTTGTGACACTGAGAGTCACCAGATCTCAAGCCAGCTGAACACCTGAAGATTTTGCACCAGCACCACAAAAACATCAAACCAGGGAATGTCTGTGTTTTATTCATCCTTTCAGAAATCCACAGACAAGACAAGGATTAATGTCAAGGAGCACTTAAGCTGCTGTTTTATGTTTTATGCTCTATTTTCTTCCTTTAATGTACGACTTCTCATAAAATTCTTTGTCAACAAACAGGAGAAAAATCTAAGAAGAAGTAAGTATTTTCTGCACAGCTGGATCTAATGTGCATCCATAATTCTTTTTGCTTGTTTTGAATTTGTACAGTAGAGAGTGAAACTACATCAGAGCTCAGTGTGTTTAGGACGCTTTTTTTAAGGTTGAAACACACTGAGTGCCCCAGGGTTTGAATCACCCGCGACCCACGCAGCAGACAAAATCAAACACCAAATGTAACGCAAGCCTAATGCCCAGTGTCCCATTTCCTCCTTTTTCCAGACTGTACCTTTACATGCAGCGTCGCAGTGTTCCAGTTTAAAAGTTTATCATCAGGTTACACATACGGAGCAGAACTAGCAGAGCTCTGATAGTGGGACAGGAAAGAAGTAGGAAATCCAAAAGCCCATTGAAGACTGTCAATTCTATTCTGTGTTTAAGTTTAATACAACAATGGTCTCTGGCAGTTATTCGTCTTTGAAGAAGGCCTTGGGCATGACAGCCATGAATATATTATGAAATCTGATTAATGTGTTTCAAGATGGCACCTTGTTGTTTCCGGTGAAAGCTGCTCACTGAGCATAAATGAAAAAAAATGGCTCTGGGATTTTTAATTCCTAGGTGACCGAAATAATCCACTGATATCCCCAAAACTTGTTGAGCAGATGTTAAAAAGATAAAGAAGAACACTGAGGTTTGGATAAAAAGTGAAAAAGATTTGGCAGGAAAGTGAAAGGGACGTTTGATCCTCCACACTCCTCGTTAAATTCTTTAAAGAGTAGAAATGAACCAACAACCTTCTTGCTGAGAGGCAGCAGTGCTAACCGCTGCAAGACCACACTGCTCTAACATCTATAGTTACTGTCCAGACGCCGCAGACTGCTGAACAGGGAGACCCTGTGGGAAGCGTGTCTGTGTGTGTGGAGTGGACGTTGTATGGCTGTGTGATCTCAGTGACGTCACATTTAAAGAAAGCATCAGGCACATGTATTAAAAGATTAAAGACGTGTGTGTTTGAATTGTAAAAACAACTGCTGTGATCCAGACATTTAGCCTCACACATCAAATTTAACCTGATATTTGCCGTGGTGCCTGTGACATGACTCTGTGCTCAGCTCAGAATCTTACAGGTGAGGTTTAAATTCTAATAACTGTCCCTTTTCTCGATGAGGGGTTCCTGTCCTTATTCCTGGACTTCTGCTGAGAGCACAGGCAGACAATAAAGCATTATATGAGTGGAAAAAACAAAAAAGAAATAATCGATATGTCGATGCATATCGCTTTGGCGTCGCAAACTTCCAGAATGACGTCAATAACAAAAGAATCAGGAGTGACCTCCGTCTGAGTTTCAGGCTCCTTAAAACGCTGAGCAGAAGAACCTGGATGGGAAGCAAACACGCGTCAGCGCGGTTGTGTTGACAGAGGCTTTACATGACAGCCGCAGCTTTTCGTGCTGATTGGTTTTTGTCTTCTTGGCATTTGGAAAGTGCATACCATGTAGTATGTGAGTGCTCTTTGTCTCAGTTTGTATATTTAACCAAGTAAATTGACTGCTGGTCCTTGGGGGAGGGGGGCCAAAATGACCTCAATATTCAGGGTGCACTGGAAAACCCCTGACAGTTTGACAAGCCTCTCAGCGGGTTTTCCGTGATAACAGATGAAGCAGATAAAGAGCAGCTCTTTCTTTGCTACTGGTTCATGTCAAACCTTCACAGCTACTTCCTCCTTTTACCAACAGAGGCCCGCCTCAGAGTTTCTGTTGATTTGAAGTGACTCAGCATCAAGATAAAGGACAGATTACAGTGTTTTTCTCACCTCCTTTGTCCATTTGGAAAAACAAAGCATTTTCATGTGTCTAATGACAAGGTGCTGTGAGTTTTCCAGCATGGCTGTTATCAGCACACGCTGCTTTTAAACCAGCTGTCAGTCAGCTGTCATGTAGTGGTACTGATGCATGTTGTGTTGCTTCTACAGCTGTGAACAAAGTGAGGACGTGGGTTTTGGATCGGGAAGTTTTCCAGAACATTATGAGGAGGACGGCCGAGACACGACACGAACAGTATCGCAACTTCCTCAGAAGGTTAGCTTCAAGTCCACTAAGACTGTCCAACAAAAACTCCTGACACCAATAAAATGATCAAATGAGACATTTAACAGACATATGAATACAAGATGTCCGGTGGTGTTGGTGCGGTCAGAGCAATAGCACGAGCAGCTTCCCTTTACTCCTCATGAATAGGTGCTTCACCCTGTGGTGTCACATTTTACATCTTTTTCACAACTTTTTTTCCAGCATGCAGGAACAAAGCTGTCTATTTCAACCCCAAACAGGACCGTTTTCCACACCTAACCAAATATTTTTAGTGCCAAACTATGTCCAAACTGGGACCTATTTTGCTCATTCCCAGCTCAGTGTTTTTATTCTTGGAGTCTACTAGAATAGCTGTGCATGATTCACAGTTCAAAATAATCCTTTTATGTAATACTGGTGCTCGATGCAGCCCTTTAGATCAACAACAACAACAAACTGTTTCTGCTTCCTTCTCATCTTTCTTTAGGAAGCTTAGCTTTCTTATCTTGGCTTTCTTCTGATTGGTTGCCCCTCCCAAAATAAAGACTTTAACAGTGGGAGGGTGGGGTGTGTACCTGACGTGACCACATTAGGTAAAACACCTCTCGCCGAGGGCCAAAACTATAAGAAACATCCTGTGATTTGTGCCACCGCCACCCGTCTTGCCTCCTTGTGCAGACATTTTCTCTCTTTGCCTTTGGGGTCCAGTGTTGTCAAGACAACACCAAAGACGGTTTGTGGGTCAGTGAGGAAGGTTTGCTTCAGGTCATGATAAAATGCTACGCAAGTGTATTTTATCATCAAAACTGGGTCACAGGATCTAAGTCAATACCACGAGACATTAAACAAATGATTGATTTGTTGCACTGTCTGAAACTGTGGTGTCCTGTGACACAGGAAACCAGGTTCTGCATAATAACATGTAGTGATTTGTTTTAACAATGTAATGCCTGTTTTTTCTTTTTCTTTTGCGTCAGTGTTTCACTTTTGGCTAATCTACCAGACGACAAGCTAAGCAAAATAGTGGACTGCCTGGAGGTGGTAAGTTATTCTGTCAAATTATCTTTATTTCTCCTGACTTTTCATTGTATTGCCTCAGTATTGCACAACCTTCTGGCAGCTCGTGGGAGCCCCAGCTTTGCAGATAGCTGCTGTCAAAATATCATTACCATTTGGCCATATACCATTACTGCATGTCAGCATATTCGTTCTGCCGCCAGTTGCAAGACCTCACAAATTACCTTGTTGATGAACAGAGCCGATATTATTGCTGTCATCGCTGGGTGCTGTATATTGTTACCATAATTATTTGACTAAGGCCCCAGAAACTGTTTATTCAAATGGGGGACGAGTGATTTCTTAAAGATGTGCGAGTGACAGGCTTTTGGTGTGAGACCATGAAGTGTGTGTAACTGTGTAAGCCGAAGCATGCAGGAGACCCGTGCATAGTCCGTTTTTTCTCCGTAAGCATTGCATTTCCGCAACGCTTTCTCAGCTTCTTTTCACAATGGAAACTTCAAGGACGATCTTTGCGGTCATCGCTCGTCCTGCTACGAGAATCTCCTTATTCAGTCATTTCTAATGGAGCTGATTCTGTTGCCTCTCAGGGGGGCAGCTGTAACCTAATAGCGGTGCAGATGTTCAGTGAGAATCCGCCAGATAGTATTGAAGCGTCTTGTCAAACAGTGGGTAATGGAATTTGGTGTGTTTTGCATGTGAGTGTGTGAAGGGAGTAGTTGTTTTTAGGTCTCTCTGATGATTTTCAGTATGATCAGCTGGTTGGAATTTGAACTGGAAAGATTCAGTGACCAAAAAAAGTGGGTCTGTTGAAAGTAAAAACATAAAACAGCAACGAAAAGAATGTATCCTTTCATTCACTTGTGCGCCTGGCGTGCAACATCTTGTCATGTCATCACGTAGATTGACAAGCCAACCCTGAAAGTTGCAGCCTGGAGTCGGAGCCTGAATGCTGAAGCCCAGCTCGGCTAACAAGCTCAGATTCAGATGCTTAAAATTTAAGCTCCAGTGTGAGCTGAAGGGACAAACTAACCAGATCCCACAGCAGGTGGCCCGACACTCAGCTCACCAAGGATGCAGAGCAGATGAAAACGCACTCGAAAAAAATCATGAAAAGGATTTCCAAGTGATTAAAGTGCTTTAATTTTAGCATTATACAATTCTGTTATTTCAACTTAATGTAGCTGAGTTGGAACAGCTTAATTAATCAATGACAAATCAATTTATTTACTGCAGTTGAGTCCAAGTTAATTTAAGTAAGTTGATTCAACCCATGTAAATGACATTAGTCCAACAAAAGTACTTAATGCTAATAGAAAGCCATTTATTATTGTGGAAATCCATGATTGTTTTAAGTTCATTTAAAGAGTTATTCTTTGGAGTGTTAACATGAAACTTTAATGGATTTATAACAGCTTTGGTATATCCGTCACTCCATCCATCCATTCTCTTTTGCTTATTGTTATCAGGGTCGCCAGTGTATCGCAGGGCTAACACACAGAGACAAACAACATCTGCACTCAATTCACATCTCGGGGCAATTTAGAATCACCAGTTAACCTAACTCCACTAACTGCATGTCTTTGGAGTGTGGCGTACCCAGAGAGAACCCATGGTCCCATGGCCAGTTGGTGGATTCTTGCTGTTAGCACTGGTGAAACGCCACTGCCGAGCTGTCACGCCAGACAGTAAAAAAGTAGGAAAGCCATGATTACAAGGCTTGATGCAGAATTTTCTAAGTTTTTGTCCTTGACAGGTTAAACCACAAACACGTGATGTGCGTATGCTTTTCTGCCTCTTATAACTCCAGTGATTTTCCTGTGGTTTGAAATCTTGCGTGATCTTGTGATATCACAAGTCCAGACAGTTAACCACTCTTGGTAGATTGCATCACTTCATCTCGACAAGAATAAATTTAACAAGTGTCAAGTTGTTGAATTTTGCAGATCATGTATGATTTAATTATGTTCACCATGGAAACATAAAATGATTTTGGTTATGCTTGGAGTGCAGGGGGTAGGCCGCCATCTATAGCACTGATTGCAGTCTGGAATAGTGGAGAGGCAGCAAAATCCTCATTTATTATTTAACTTAAGTATATATGGTGTTATTTAATCATTTATTTCAAAAGGCATGGGTGCCCCTTCTTTCATGTCCCACAAATACAGTGTCAGTCTGTGGGAAAGACCAAAAAAATCTCCTTCCGTCACTGTCGTGAACACTTTATAAATCATGCACGGTGTGCATATCATCACTGTTTCAACAGTTCTTTGAAATCAGCACGATGCGTTCAGGGGGCTGCACTGGGAAGCCTGTCCACGTGGGGGCTGCTAAAGACTAGAGTGATCCCCGCCACAGTGCATCTGCAACTTCAAGCATGGAGAGACATGCATTTTTAGTGTCTGCTGTTCCTCATTGACTGACTGGAAACAAACAGAACGACTGCACTCGAACTTAACTCAAACACAGCTGAGCACAAGTGGCTGTCTGCCACTGACCAAACCAGAAGTTAGTGTAAAGTAGGACAGAAGGGCATTTAATTGTTGGAGGTTAGAGGACTTTTCATAAAGAGGCGTGCGTTTAAATTTGACAAGCTTAGTTGTCTGGTATAACAAACCTGAGACACAAGTCAAACGCCGTCGCTCATCTGCACCTCTACAGCTTCATCCAGACAGTCTTTATAAACAAAGCCCTGGCATGTTGTCTCCGCTGTCACTGACGGGTGTTAAACTAGGCTCTCCTGAAGCGTAAACGGGGCGTAAACAGTCTCGGACGCTCAAGGAAAATGCCACTTGTGTCAAGAGTTTTGACAGTAAACACCCGGGAATATTTACGCGTGGTTGCTCTGATTTGTTTGTTCACTTCTGGTCCTCTATAGTCAAATGGATTATAGCCACGGACGGTTGTCTCAGCTACAGGAACTTGGCCTCTGTCCCAGGCAACATTTCATCCTGGTCACCTTCATTCGTCGCGCTTCCCTTTCTTCACCTAAAAGCTTTAAAATGGAAGGCGATCTGCCAGCTCGCTGATTCAGCGGTCTGGTTTTAATGCTGCGGTTGGGATGCTTGAGATGTTGGTTTCAGAGAAACAGCAACTGACAGGATGAAGCGGAGGAATCTGTTTCTGGAAGAGAGCTGGCAGAACGTGCTGCACCTCAGTGTTTGACTCGAGAATTTCAGAGTGTCGCTCGGTTTTATGACGCTCCTAAAGTTAAACTCTGAAACAAGTCTAGCGTGATTTTAAGTCGCATGTCATGATGACTGAACTACATAACAGCTTTTTATTATATGATGTTTCTGATTGGCTGACTAATTGTCTTTTCACCTGTGAGTAATGTTTGTAGTATTATGATAACACACTGATGCAGGACACGATCTGCACTACAGAGCAACAATGTATCACAATAGAACTCTAAGCAGGCTCTGTGTGTCCACCAGGGCAGATGATTTCCCCCTGTGGATGCCAAGTGGCAAAACAAATGTCCATGTGGGACTTGTGAGTCTACACTAGTCATCTGACACTACCCATCGATCATCTCACGATCCATCATGGGCCAATATTGCATCACCAATTCCAAATCTTGTTAATTAACTGGCGAAGTGGTAGAAACACAGTATTAGATCACAGAGAGCGCAGGTGTGTGTCCACCTGTCGACCACCGAGTTTAGAGGGCCTGTTTTGTAGATTGTTATGTAACAAATGATTAGTCAGTGACTGATTTGTATTTGAAATTAATTGGAATTAATTGGAATATTGACTTTATGTGTCAGCTCGACCTTTTTTACTGTCTGCATTGTATAGTCAGTTTATTATCTTAAAGCTCCATCCACATATAGATCTATTCACATCATATAATATAATAATAATTAAATACACGTCATATTATATCTAAATGATCACTTTAAACCAGTTTAATTCAAAACGTTTCTGTGTTCTCTGTGTAATCAAATCTGTGGCATTTTGAAAAGTTAATTTCAGCCCTCTCTGCGGAAAATTGTGATCGGCAAATATATATATTTTTTATTATTTGGAAAGGGATCAAATGGACATATTCGTACCTCATTTCAAGCATTCATTTGAGGTTCATTCAGTGTTCATTTAAAACGTGTCAAACACAAATTGGCTGACAAATTCATCCTAACTCAAGCCCCCATTAACAGACATTAAAAACATCATAATTAATATTTTTCTATTGACTTAATTTTCATTTTCCCCATGAGCCCTGAAAATCTCTGCTGAACAGCAGGCTGAGAGGCTCTGAATGACTGAGCGTCACTGACAGCTGCTCTCAGCCCGCAGGGCCCGGCTACCAGGAATCAGACCGGCTGCTCCAGTGATTAAATCAATGCAACGTCTCAGTTCTGACGGTTGTCCTCCCCCGATCTCACACCCTTCCTTCCCTTTAGGAATACTATGACAAAGGCGAGTACGTCATCCGAGAGGGAGAGGAGGGCAGCACCTTTTACATCATCGCACAAGGAAAGGTAACGTGTCTGTCGTTTGTTGAACAAGCTGCACGAACACAAAGCCACATGACTCAAAGATAATTTAGGGTTATGATAAACCTAAACTTGCTTCTGACACCGATACACTATATATTAAGAAAAGATTTAGCTTTTGTGAAGTGAAGCCAGTTCAGAAGTGCTTTAAACCTGCATTCTTTCTACTGGCCAGCAGGGGGAGATTCTTTGTGGGTGTCTTATTGACAGCGATCGTGGCTCGAGAGTTGGTAGTTCGTCTGGTAATCGGAAGGTTGCCGGTTCGAGCCCCGGCTCGGACAGTCTCGGTCGTTGTGTCCTTGGGCAAGACACTTCACCTACTGGTGTTGGGCAGAGGGGCCGATGGCGCGATATGGCAGCCTCGCCTCTGTCAGTCTGCCCCAGGGCAGCTGTGGCTACAACTGTAGCTGCCTCCACCAGTGTGTGAATGTGAGAGTGAATGAATAGTGGCATTGTAAAGCGCTTTGAGGTTTCTCGAAAAGCGCTATATAAATGCAATCCATTATTGTCATTATTAGAAGTATTTGAGAAAACGATCCAACTTCTCACTTGATTCACGACCTTAGTAAACATTTCCTTGTTGAGTTCGTGGTCTCAGTTACTAGTTGTAAGTCTTATTTATTACAGCCTGATCCTCCTTTTGCAAATTATGATTACAAATAGAGTCAAAGAGTCAATAAACAAATGGGAGCTTTGGGGCTTGGCTAACCTGTCATTCATAAGCTGTAAACTGGGATATGTTGACGCTAATAATAACCTGTCATTCTCAAAAAGAAACAAGCCGCACATCCTCGCCCTCAGCAGTCATTTCTGTGGATATTTGCTTCATAACCGAGCAGGATGCTGCTGTTGTTGCAGTTTTGGAATAAACTAATCACCAAAACCAAACTAGATCATTTTTATGAATAGCATCAGTGCATTACTACTTTTACTTTAAGAATTATTAATCAAAAATAGTAAATGCTTTCTATGTTGCCAGTCAGTCTAACTTGTCATTCATAGTTTTTGCTATTGTCAGTTATAAAAATATAAAACACATGAGCTGCACTGCAGAGATTTCTGAGACATTTTCTGCAACAATGGCACTCATTAGGGGCACCAGCCATAATCCTGTCTTCCAACAATAGAATAAATCCTCAAGTGCTTTGGTGAGATAATACTACATGATGTCTCCATTGCACGGATCCGGATGCTGCTCCTGTATTTGCAGCAAAAGCTCTTGTTACTCAGCCTGAGTGCCAAACAGCTGCTCGAGCACTGCTCGACTCTCAAAGCTTTGCAGGACGTTGCTTCAATCTGGTTTCCACAAATGAAAACGACATACAGCAGTGTTTTATAGTAAGCACATCTCCAACAAAAGAAAGAGGAGTATCTTGGTAATATACCTGCCTCATATCGCGTTTAACGTTTAATCATTAAGAGAGAAAATGTCCAAAAGACAAGATAAAACACACACAGAATAAGTGTCTTCCCTCAGTAACAGTCCAATATGTCGACCAGTATGTTGACCAAACTGTACGTGAGTCTGGGGAGTTGTAGGGCTATGACTCACCCGCCAGTCTGTCTGATAAGTCGGGAACCCGACACCAGAGCTGTCCACAGGGACTCTCAAAATGCCATTATGAGCTGATCCAAGACTGCAGCTCTTCAGCGCTAAGCTAACCAAACCAAACCAAAGAGAGACACATGTTGTTTGGAAAGAAGGGGGCTAATACAGGAAATGCCCCCCACCCGTCCTCTTTGTAAACCCCCCCCAAACGAGGGTAGAAATAACATCTGAGAGTGCCTGCCATCAGGAAAAACAGGGAAGTAAAGGTCAGTGGGGTCAAATGGGACACTTAGCTAAAGCACACTTTGACCATAACGGCTGTGATGTAATTGTGGCATTTTTTCGGCACCACGATGCCACCAGTGGGACGCTTGACCTTGGCCAGGGTGGGCTGCTGGTTTTCAGTGCTTCACAAATTACTGAAAGGTTTGACAACTCTCAGGCTGCAGGCGTGGAATGGTGGAAGCCTGCAGCTCGAGCAGGCAACAGTTGGAAGAGGAAAATCAGAGACGTCTGATATGCAAATAATGCTTCTATTCAAACAGCAAGTCAGGAAAGCATAAAGTACTTCAACACCACCACATCACACTGGGCCCATCATGTTCCATTTGGTATAATTAAGTACACTCCTTAAAAGCACATTTGTGTACGCACTGTAACATTAAATTAATAGTTAATGTAATCTTCATTATAATTCGTTCAGTTTGAGGGCCTGCTTTCACCAAACATCACTTCTGTGTAAAAAAAAAAATAGGAGAAAAACCAGGCCATGGGTCTCACAGTCATCTAGGTGAGATGAGGGGAAATCCAAAACAATTTCGAAGAAATTGTTGTGTTAAAGCTACGTAGCTACCAGCTTCCCCCCGGCCACCTCATCCAGCTCTGCCAGAAGTGAAGGGACAGAACAGCGATACATCATCGTCTGACAGACAGACAGGTTCTCATCTGGAAGCTTCATTAAAGGTCACGGAGGCCTGACTGTGTGGATTTATGAAGAGAGTACTGCAGACTGTGTCAATGTCTTCTACAGAAAAAATGTTGCGTTTCAGACTATTTTATTTTTTTGAACAAAACAGGTTTGTTAAAAGTCTCTGCCCGTTTAACAAACCTAGAGGAGAGGAGAGAGGATTTTAAAAACGGGTCTGTCTATGCCCACATAGACGTCGCTTTAAAAATCATGCCTGATTATACAAAATGTTAATCAGTAACTTATCTACGACATTTCGGATTATGTACTATTAGAGAAGACCTTAAACTAAACTCAAACATTTGGAAGGTTGTTTCAGTTCTTTAGCATTTTATGTTTTTATAGTGCTTTAAAAAAAATGAGAGAAAATTAAAAGCGTCTGTAGGAGGTGAAGAGATGAACATCCAGCAAACTGTCTTGTGCAGGTGAAAGTGACCCAGACCACCGAGGCCCACAAGCTGCCACAGATCATCAACACGCTGCAGAAGGGAGACTACTTTGGAGAAAAAGCACTTATAAGGTAAAATACAGCAACAGTCAGGTCATGTCAACAAAAGACTGAAATATTCAAACAGCGTCAGGGGATTGTTGTGGACTGGTGCTATATAGATGAATATTAAAGGTAAGGATTGGGAGGTAACACAACGCAGCACCTGCTTCAATACCGAGACCAATGCTAGGATAACATAGTGCAAAACAATTAATTAGTGAATACAAATAAAATCTGAAAAATGAACCAACCACAGCTTTGGAAATCATGTGGAGCGCTCTTCGACGCATCATAAACAAACAAGAACCAGCTCACTCTCTCGGTGTTTTTAAGGGAAGGGTTTTGTTTTTGTTTTCTTTTATATGTAAGAACTAATTAGGCAGCTCATTCTTTTGTCTTTAAAGCCATAACACATAAAAATGTTACATGATATTTGGATGCAAACTATGTGATGTTTAGAATCTCCTTATGCCAGTGTCATTTCCTAAATGTTGCAGCAATAAACAAAGATAGAAATTAAAAAACATGTTTTGAAAACCATTTTAAAAAGTATTATATGAAGGTTTGACCTTATTTGACCTTGTAGATGAGGTCAGAGGTCCAAAGTAACGTGATATTTCAGATCCCAGACATCATTCCCGATATGTTGTCAATACAAACAATGGCAGTAAGAAACATAGTTTTAAGTGGCTTTATAGCACCCTCAGATCAATCTACTGACCTTAAAAGTCTGACATGATATTTAAAATCTTTATACTTTAAAGGCTTTTTGTCAACTTTCCACCAATAAATCTGTAACCATGAATAACTTTTTATTCACTAAATTTTAGTGAATTGTTTATCAGAATGATTTAAAAATGTTTCAAGTTTTGTATTCACAGAAAAAACACAAAAGCATAATGTGGGCAGAGGTAGAAATAGCTTCATAATGCCAAATTCACAATGAAAACAGTTGTAAAATGTACAGTTGTCTTAGTTTTTGTGTGCATGTGATTCACATCTCTTTCAGTGACGACGTCAGGTCTGCCAATATCATTGCTGATGAGAACGGGGTGGAGTGCCTCGTCATCGACAGAGAGTGAGTATTGAGATTTAAAATAATGCCTCACAGGTTGTAAAAGACATGCTTTTGTTCACCCGATAATGACTCTGAACAAAGATGCCAGTCTGTGATGAAGAACAAAGCTGTACTCTGATACATTTCAGCCGGTGTCAACATTTTCTTTTTCCAGACGTTTTCCCACAAAAATTCATTCGTTGTCTCACCGTGTTCGATCACTATCAGTGATCTGAGTTCAGATTTGGAATCAGCCAACATTCCAGTGGTTCGTTTGCTAATGTGCCGATGTCTTTTTTCTAGGACATTTGATCAGACGGTGGGCACCTTCAATGAGCTGCAGAAGTACCTCCAAGGGTACGTGGCAACACTCGATCGCGACGACAAGAAGAGACATGCCAAGTAGGTGCAGTACCTGATGTTCAGGACAGCGAACAAAAATGTTCTGAGCATGGAAAAAGAAATGGGTTGCATTACAGAGAAATGACTACTTATTGCAAAACAAACTGCACATCACTGCAATGTGTAATTATTCTCAGCTTCTGGGTTGATACAACGTCTGCAGGTTATTAAGGTTTCGTGTTGCAAAGGAGATTCACGTTATAGTTTTTTTCATGCTTAGATTTTTTACCTCTTGTTTCAGTTTAGCTGTTTTTACCAAGTTAAAGTAGAAACATGACACACCATCCTTCTTATCCGGGGTATTCAACGAGTACATCTTGTGCTTTACGGAAAATACAGCAAGGAGAAGACTCGCTCAAAATCCTGATGAAAACATAAGCTGGTGTTCGCCATCTGAGGCACTCGTCTGTTAGCTGTTTTTTCTCTGTTAAAGTTTTTGTTGGCTCACTTGTCAGCAGATGAAATGCTCAGATATTCACTTAAATTGTAATAAATTATGATTTGAAAATTACAGATGTGAAAACTCCACTCACAGATGTACAGTAGTTATGGTCTACTGCTTCTACTGCTAAATGTTTAGGTTAAGGTAGACACTCTGTTTTTGTCTGTGTCTTCCATCCAGGAGGTCTGTGTCACGCCACCAAAGTCAGCCTCTGTCTCCTGACGTCATCCAGCTGAAGGAACTGGTTTCTGAATTCTCTTCATCCAGGCCCTTTGATCACCTGGAGGTCATTGCTACCCTTGGGGTCGGCGGGTTTGGACGAGTAGAACTGGTAAGAGCTGACCTTTGGTGAGTTTGAGAATCTTCCAGCATTCAGTTTGTCTGCAGTAACTGAAAAAAATGCAATCTGTTGGATTGAGAATGCCTACTGAAGAATATCCTATTTCTTTTTGGGGTTATTATCCATGAGCGCTGCGCAACCGGTTTTGCAGCATTTGGTTGAATCTTTGCAGAGAGTGTAGTCCTGCACACTCTTCATCCTGCTGGTTGTATCAGCAGTAACACCATCAATAACACTAGTAACCTCCACCATGTTCGATGGTTGATGCTCTTCTCCATCCTTTTCTCTTCCCATCATGTTAATCTTGGTTTCATCTTTGCAAAGAATCTTTTTTTCCAGAATTGTGCAGGTTCTTTTAGATGTTTTCTGGAAAACTCTAATCTGACCTTCATATAGAAATTATTATTTTGATAGTGCATCAATTTACTCTACCGAAAGTTCATTAGGACGGTGTATTCATGCGTAGGAGTAAACTTAATGTTTACCCTGTCATGTCCATCTGCAGGTGAAGGTGAAGACTGAGGATGTCACCTTTGCACTCAAGGTCATCAAAAAGAAGCATGTGGTGGACAACAGGCAGGAAGAACACATCCACTCAGAGAGGAGGATCCTCGCAGAGGCTCGCTCGCCTTTCGTAGTCAAGTGCGTCCTCTTGCCCAGCCTTGGAACTCATTTCCATTTTTTATCCTACATGATGAATCTCTGCTCCATTAGTCTGGGAACACAATGCTGCGCTTATTAGTTTTTGATGAGATCACCGTCGGGGACCTGAGCAGATTACATCTTCTCAGTGGGGTAGAATAGCAGGGGATATTGAGATGTCTGCTAAGAAAATCTGGTTATTTCTTATGAAATATTGCAACAGGAGCTTTTCTTTGTCTTTTGTGAGATTACGATGATCCGATTTCACCGTATGCAGTGGAACAGACTCTGATATTAAAGCCATTCTTCACCTTCTGTAACGCTCATCCAGCTAACCTCCTCTTCATACACTCTGTGTACCTATTTTATTCCTAATCTGTTTTCAAGACCGACGTCGGGTGATGTAAGACTTAAGGCTACGTACGGTGGCATTGTGGTGGAGTGGTTGACACCCACGCTGCAGTTTTAAGAGCCTTTAAGCTTAATGTTGAATCACGGATGTCGATCTAGGCTCCTATTTACACTAAAATCTGAAAACATTACTTCATATATTAAGCAAGAATTAATTCATTTATGTGATAATTACAGCTCGGGCGAAATTTAATAATTTAGGTGCCCTGCTTCCTGTTTATCATATATTTTGTATTTTTGTTGCTTTTCATGGGTAATCTAGCAGCCTTCTGCTAGACCGTCAATTTTATGTTACAAAGTCTAAACATATACAATGATTTTTGTGCAGTTTTAGCATCATTTATCAAACAGTTTTCAAGATATAATTTTTTGAAAAATGGGCCGTTGACACACCTGATTTTCCCCACGTTGAAATCAAGGCAGTATCAAGAAAAGTCCAGCCCTCCTGCAAAGTCCAACATTTGAGTACCAGAGATGCGTTACTGTAATACTTTAATACTTTTTTCAAGTAATGAGTAAAGTAAGGGATTAGTATTGCAAAAAAAATTAGATTACTGTTACTTTCCCGTAAGCACGCTGCATTACTGAATCGTGGTTTTGTTTGTGAGAGTGTCTCGTGACAATGACGTTAAGCGCGTGCGACCATGCAGAGTTTAAAGCTTGGAAGTACTGACATTACTTTGATTCTGTAAAAAGTGACAAAAACATTAGCGTCCGCTGTTCACTCTGTGTGGGAAGAAAACTTATTTTTGCATCAAGTTAAAACTAATAAAACAAGTTTTCAAAAGAGACTTTTTCATTTGATTCAATTTTACATGATGGATTATGCAGAAAAACAGAATTTGGCTGAAAGGTCTATTGCTTTATTACTTATCCGGGTTTTGTATCATGTTTTCAAAAAGTAACTAAGTAATAAAGTAACTAATTACTTTTGAAAATAAGTAATCAGTAAAGGGATTACTTTTTTTTTGTTACTTTCTTGGAGAAGAGCACTGTTGACCACACACTAAAACAAACAAACAAAAGAAAATTCACATTGTAAATGACAACTACTGATTATTTTGAATGTGATAGTTGAATTTAACAATACTGTTGTAAATATACCATAAAGAATACTTTAATATAAAATTGTTGCCATTTTCATTCAACTTTCATGGCTGATTGAGCAAATATGACATGTTTAAAAACCAAAATATCAGTGGAGTCGAAATAGAATAAATACTAGATTTTTCAGATGGTATCTAATTATAACTCAGAAAATGATTTGGTTAAATATGTGCAAATCTTTTAGACCTGAGAGTCTTAGCAGTTGTCTGCCCCTGATGGTTCTTTCACCAGCTGCACATGTCTGGTTGTCTTCAGTCTCAAATATTGTCGGGTTCTTTATCTTAAGATGTAACATTTCTCGAGGCAACTTTAAGCTGGTTTAAAGTTTAAACTGGTATTTAAATGAAACTGCGTCAACCGTATAAATAAATAAAAGGAATAAAAAGACTCATTCTGATCTCAAATGATTAAAGCTGAAATTGTTTGTGTTTCATTTTCTCCAGACTGTATCGCACATTCAAGGATAACAAATATGTGTACATGCTGCTGGAGGCCTGTCTGGGTGGAGAGGTCTGGAGTCTGCTCAGGGACAGGTAGGAGATGCCAACCATTGTCTGGAGCCACTGTCACAAAAGCTGCAAAAGGTTTTAATAGGATGTTTGGGTTTTGATCTTCAGGGGCAGCTTTGATGAATCTGCTGCTAAATTCTGCGTGGGCTGTGTCACGGAGGCTTTCGAGTACCTCCACCGGAAAGGTGTCCTCTACAGAGACCTGAAGCCCGAGAACCTCATTCTGGATTCTGAAGGATACATCAAACTGGTGAGATTAGTTCCAGAAAGTAAACGCATTTTGTCTCAGAACCATGAAAGAACAACACTTGTCAGCATGTTCCTCCCGCTTTGATGACCAGTACATTTCTTATAGTTTGGAGTCATCAGGCTTAATCAAAATGTGTGTCTCCAGACTCCAGGATGCAACCGTTTTGGTCTTAATTGTGACCAAAAAAGTCTGTCAGGCACAACTAAACATTTCCTTCGGTCACACCTGTGTGTGCGCCTGACATTTGGCAGGTCTGTGAGCGTTTTGCTTTGTTTTTTTCTCCACCCACGTTCTGCGTCATCCATCTAAATGCTGTGTAAATTGATGCAGCTAATTCCTCTGCTCTGCGGGTGCTGTGAGCTCTACCGTGCCCTGATCTGTGACTCACAGGTGCCTTTAGGTTTTGTGGCTTGAGTCACAAGTTTAGTGTTCTGCCGAGTACGTCATGTATTAGTGACATATGGTGAATTATTCACTAATATAAGAATGGGAGCATGGTAGCACAAGGGTTAGCAAGAAGGTCCTGAGTTCGACTTCTGGCTGCTGTCTTAATAACGTGCACCAGTGCATGCAGTATGAAGTATAGTTTAAATAGTTTGGTAATAAGCAATTAAAAGGGCAACTAAAAGAAGGGGGGGAGCACTGTAACTACAGTTTTAGTGGTTACTGGCACATTTACTGAAAGCAAGTCAAACTTGGACAGTGTCACAACATTATAGCTTCATTACACATGAACATCACGTCTGCTGACCCAGCAGGGCAGTGAACAAATGCTCTGACAAGCTAGTTATGGATACAGTAAGTAGGATGGATAAGAAAACAATGAATTAGGGAGAAATTCATGTCACATAACACATTTTTTGTTGATTGGTTTCTTTTTCATGAGTCTGATAAAACTGCTTAGACGTCAGGATGTTTTATGACATCTAAGCAGACATAAGCAGCACAGTGGTTTCTTAAAGAGTAAGGCTTTTAATGTAGGCAGGTATTTTTGTGGAAAAGCCTTAAAGGCTCCCCAGAGGACTTTTAAAAGTTTCAACATTACTCTATACTTGTATGCTGACAGTAAACATCTCTTTAAAGACTAAACTCTCCTTTTCCAGGTCGACTTTGGCTTTGCCAAGAAGATCAGATGTGGCCAGAAGACTTGGACCTTCTGTGGCACTCCAGAGTATGTGGCACCAGAGATCATCCTCAACAAAGGCCACAACTTCAGTGTGGATTTTTGGTCTTTGGGCATCCTGGTGTTTGAGCTTCTTACCGGCAGGTTAGAGCACGCCGTCTTCTGTGATTCCAATGTGCAGCAAGATCATCCTTTCACTCATCCACTTCACTCTGCCCACTGACCTGCAGTCATTTTTACACAAAGTACTGCTAAAAGCTTGCTGAATATCTGCCGATTTTTTCTTCACTCCACAGTCCTCCGTTCTCAGGAATTGACCAGATGATGACGTACACTTTCATCTTGAGAGGCATTGAGAAGATGGACTTCCCGAAGAAGATAACAAAGAGACCGGAGGACCTCATACGCAAGCTATGCAGGTACACACTCACATGCGCAGGCCGACATACCTGAAGCTTAAGTAGACACAAAATCCTCGATTCAGATTTTCAGGACAGAGTCTGATGATGGCTGATGTGCTCAGTATACCTGACACCCAGGTACATTAAACAGTTATCTTCAAGCTCTGAACAACAGAGCAGGAAAACATAACCCAACCATCTTGGAACTAGCACAGTAATTTGGTGAAGAGTTAATTTCCTGACTTTGATCTGTTTTATAGGCGGAACCCCTCAGAGCGACTGGGCAATCTCAAAAATGGAATAACTGATATTAAGAAGCACAGGTAAGTAGGAACGGACTCATTTGTTGTGGATCTCAGCGGGAAGATTAGTTCCACAAATTAGCACTGATTGAACATTATGGATGAAGGCTCGTGGTTTATAGCCTTTACAATTAGATAATCACTGAACAGTGTGCAAGAGCAGTCGGATGCAAACATCGTCAAGGCTTATCAAATGATTGAACTTGCCACTTGCCTTTTTCCTTTACAAAGACAGCATGAGGCTACCGCATTACAGGAAACAATATATACTCATAATGCAGGGATTAATATGTTGTTCTTAAACGTGATGCTGACCTAGTTCTCATTTTCCATACTGAGCCAGGAATAGAAGTCAAAGTCCAAGTAAAATGTACAGAAAGAGTTCTTGATCCAGAACAAGTGACATTTAACAACTTTAAATTGGGACGTTTCCTACTTTGCGTTTGTTCTGACAGAGTCAAACTCATATATGTAAATGTGAGAAGATAAATACACTTACAGATGTGTGTTTTCTCTAATGTATCTGAAGGTGGTTTAATGGCTTCAACTGGGAGGGGCTGAAGGCAAGGACGTTACCATCGCCACTGAAAAGAGAAGTAAGCTGTGATCAAACTTGTAAAACTTGTAGTTCCACGTCATGACTGAAGCGTGATTAAACTTTCAGAACAAAATATCTGTTTGCTGTTTAAAGTGTGCAGGAGACCTGTAGGCAGATTAGCCGGCTGAAACAATGATCGCGGGACTTTTTAAAAGTCAAGCGTCCCGACGTCACTTCGGCTGTCTCCGTCTCTCCTTTTGTTGTCTGAGCTGCACTTCAGTGTGAAGGCCGGGACAAAGGATAAAAGCAGCTACAGCAGACAGGATGAGGCAGCTCCCAGAGCAATTTGTCAGATTCACCACTTCATTTACACCAGCACCGCTGCCAATCTTTAGTTCACTTCTAGCTCTTTCTTCCGGCCTCCTCCTGTCTCTGTAAAATCTCTCAGGAACTTTGATGGAGTTTTATTTTTCATCCAGTTTCCATTTGTTCTGCTTTTCTTAATCTAGCATGTGCTGATTGCTTGATTTTCCCAAAAATCTTACTGTAGTTGCTTATCTGACTTTAGCCAGTCAGTGTAGAGCCCGAGGAGGTTTCTTCCAGCACAGAAATACCTGTCCCACAGCAGGCATTTCTTCCTTCTTACCCTTACGTGTGTATTATGAACACACACCCAATGTCTTATAGCTCCTGTTGTGGAAAAATGGGCTTAATAAGGATAAAGGAGGTAACTGTCATGTGAACTCCCAGCAAGACGTGGCCATCATGCTTTCTGCCTCCTGCACACTTTATACTGTTCCACATTGGAAAAGGAAACCAGTGTCCCCCGCTCATGTGTAGTGATTTATCACGAGGGGTCACCACAGCAAGTAGCTCCACATTTGATTTAAGTTTTATTCCAGCTGCCCTTCCTGACACAACCCCAAAGGGAATTTGTATTACCCTTAAAAATGCCATGTTGAATTTTGTTGCCCCATCAGTTGTTACTATTTGATTTCAGACCAACTCAATGCTTTGCTAACAATCTCTCTCTCCTCTTCCTTCCTTCGCTCCATAGCTTACAGGACCAACAGATCACAGTTACTTCGACAGCTACCCTCCAGATGATGACAGTCCTCCTGATGAGCTGTCTGGTTGGGACATGGACTTCTGAGGACTTCTCCATCTTTCCAACATTTTCCTTCCACTGCACACATTAACAACTAAAATCTAACAGCAAAAGTGGACTTACAGGTGACTTTACATCACCTCAGCCATGGTTTAGCAGCTTTATGATTGTCACAGATTGACAGATAATTGAAAATGGGATATTACCAAAAGGTAAACCCGTATTGCTCCTGCATCTCCATACAATATGTGCACATTTGAATGGAAGCCTTCAAAGGTGTAAAGGTTTACTGCTTGACTTTTCTTTTACTCTCTGTTTCACACTATTTTTGACAAAGATGTCGAGAAAAATCGAAGCGATTCAGAACAGTTTTAAGCTGCTCCAACAGCCGCGTCAGCGTTCAACATTCGAACAAAACTGGATGTGAAATGCACAAGCTTTTACCTCAGAGGAGTCGGGCCACCACCAAGACATTTGCCAGAAGCAGATTAAGAACATTACCAGAAAGGATTTTATTAATGCCAACAAAACAGGAGGTTCTGGTTAATGGTGCTCAGTGTCACATTAATTAGCATGAAGCTGCCTAGCTTGACATACAGGATTAATGTATTAATCGTTAACCCAGACAAAACTTCAGATGTAGCCCCGTTATGCAACAAAAAAAGAAAGATTTCTAATATTTGTGTTGAATCACACTAAGTCAGGTAAGTTAACACTCCTCAGCTGGCTAATGTTAGTGGGCTAAGAGGACACTCAGGGCTACTGTGGCTGCACAGAATCAACTAGCTCAATTTGTGGTATTACTGTGGAATATAACAGGTTCTCATAGTTAGAATAAGTAAGGTTAGCATCACAGTAGGATAAAAATTCTTTCTATACCTTCTATATGACGTACACTCATCAGCAACTGGGAGTCACAAGCCATATTATCAGTTCAACACCTCGTGCAGCCGCAGACACTCAGTTACAAAAATGCCACACAAACGGCCTAATCGGCTCACTGCAGAGTTAAACAGCTCGTTATGAAACCGTCAGCCTGGAACCGGGTATTGGGATACACTAGGAGTCAATAATAACGCTATTATAAACATTAATGAGCTTCTCTATAATCTGCTGCTGATATGTGCTGCACCAGGGTGGTGTGCTGGATAAACACCTCCACCCCATATTCAATTAAAATGTTTATTTTTATTTATATAGGCCCGGTTCACAACAGTTGTCATCTCAAGACTCATTACATTATAAGCTAAAGACCCTACAGTATTACGGAGAGAACCTCAAAGATCACATGAGGTAGAGAAGCAGAACCAGCCTCAGGGAGGGGCAGGAAACTAACCAAAACTACAGGAGAGTTGATCCCATGCAATAGGGCGATATAAACACATGGGAAGTGATAACAGCCAGCACTGTGACTGGGGGATAAACTCCTCCATGTAACTGTCCCCTTGTGGAAGTTTGAGCCCCTCTGTAAAGCACAGTAACCCTGTGAGTTATTTTAGAGCTGGTGAAAGCGAACCTGCACTTTAACCAATCCTGAACGTGCACTGTTTTCTTAAAAACATCTCCCAGTGGCAATGTGGGCATTTCAGGGTAGCTTTCCAGTTGGTAATGCCCACAAAAAACAGTAAAAACTAAATTTATTGTGCTAACATCACATTAGAGTAACTACAGACATGCAGAAATTACAGAAATGATTCACTGTCGTGTTTGTAGTTTTAGATTTCCTGAAGTTATTGGGTACAGCTCAAGCTTTTTTAAGTTTGCCCTCAGGCACAGTACATTTTATGGATGGTCCAGAAACACTCGGATGGTGTCATCGAGCTTCATAACCGATTGCTTTGGAGGGACCAAGAGTTTATTCAGCTCAGCATTCTTTGCCATACGTCATACTATTCTTATTTTCAATTCCCTAATTGCTCTTTTACTTCAGAAACATCGATGCGGCCTTTATTTCTAACAGCTAAAGGGAATTTGAGGAGATGACACTGCGTTGAAAACCAACACACGCTGGATATGTACCCCAACAGAAACATCCATGAAGCATCTGTAGCTCCTTGTGCCAACTGTGTTATCCTCACAGCCTCTTCACTTTTGTCACAGATGACAAACAAAGACAGGAACACCTTCTCTCCACTTGAATCATAAAGTGTGAGCGTCTCGCGGTGGGCTTCCTGAGCCGGAGACACGTTTGAGCCGTTGATGATGTGAGGAGGAACAGCAGAGGCCGAAGTGAGCAGAATATGTTTAGGGTTTACTGTGAGGTGATTCTGAGGAACCTGGGGTTTAAATTGGTGTGTTTTCCATTTTAAACATTTGAGGTACCACGTCTCTGTGTATATACACTCAATATAATAAAGCACAAGCATCCGAAATACACAGTTTATACAATCTAACCTACTTGCTCCTTTATATAAACCTTAAAAAAAACGGGTGAGTGAATTTGTAAATATCATGTATATTGTAAATGTGTCCTCTGATTGGTGAATGTATGTGTGAGTTTGGAGGAGCAGTGCTGTTTCAGGACAGAGTTTTTTAACTGCATTTACACAATCCCTTCAAACCGATCGGTTTAACATTTGAACTTTTTCATTTTATTAGTAAAGTGGCATTAACTCCAATTTCCTTTGGGCTGATCTGGAGGTTCTAGTCCACAGCAGATATTTCCTTTTCCTTTCAACAGCCCTAAAAGAGGTCTTACCTGTGGTTGGATCACACTCAAAGATGTGGGCCGTCCTACAGTGGCCCACTTGTTGCTGCAATGGAAAACCGGAGGTGGATTTAGACGTTGAATTCACAAATTCTACTGTCATTACTGCAGAGGCAGATCTGATGGTAAAAGCAGAGGCATTTTGGTTAATGGCAGTCAGCGGAGCTCTCTCTGACAAATGAAGCTAGTGGTCTGTGTGTGAGAGTGGAAGTTGTTTGTTTATTTAAATGACTCACGTCTTGCATTGTAATCAGAAGATTCTCATCACAAAAAATGGAAATGTATCATGAGTGAAAGTGCAGTTTTATGAAGGTAAATATGATGCAAAATTCGCGGGCCTGTAAGATAAAATGTAGAAAACATTTTAAGTTTTGTTTTCACTTTTAAAAATGTTTCACACTCTTGTGTTACATCTACAAGCTCTGACACGTTGCTACATGTTTACCTTCGTACAGTTTAGGCCAGCAAGCCCACGGGGTGTGATCATAAAGTTATGAGAATGGATCAATAAAAGTTTGATCCATTCTCACCTTGTTGTGCAACTTTGGACCATTTTCAGCATGGCTGCTATTCTCTCAGAGGAAGTCCCATTATGTACTTGTACCTCTGGTATGTGCTGGATTTATTCCACTGCGTCAAAATGGTGATTCCTCAACCTTTCAGTGGGTGTGCTTCAACCTTTCAGAAAAGCAAATCTGTCGAGTGTACTTTGCACTCAAACTGGACAGCTAAAAACCTGCTAAGCTCTACCTGCAGACCCAGCTCTCATCAGCCGTGACAGTGCGAGATACAAAATCTGGGTCAGCTGGAAGCAGAAGTCTGAGGTTGGTGAGAAATCGCAGCACGGACAGTGAAATTTGTCAGAACTGGACATCCGGGGAGGGATCTAAAAATAGCAGCCACGCTGGAAGATGACTGAGAAGATGACCTTATGCGATTGGCCAAATATAAATCAGGCAAAGCTTTTAAATATTATGAATATGTTCGAAAGTTCTTAATCAAATGTTATAGTGTAATAACAGATATGTGGGGAGGCAGCTAAATAGCTGGACTTTAACACTTTAAAGTGGTTGAAGACAAAGTGATTGAACTTAACTGGACTGCTAATCAGCACACATAATGTGCTACACTGTATCTATACCTGCCTTTGTCTGACGCAATCCTGAAAAAATATATATACACTGTATATGAACAAAAAGTAAATAATCTAATAAAAAGGGACAAACATCCCTGTACATACAGATATACCTTTGAATTTTGGT
Organism: Haplochromis burtoni; assembly: GCF_018398535.1. Lineage (NCBI taxonomy): Eukaryota > Metazoa > Chordata > Actinopteri > Cichliformes > Cichlidae > Haplochromis > Haplochromis burtoni. The sequence goes on along the minus strand of NW_024582404.1, from coordinate 1,217,621 downwards.
ACTTGTACCTTGTACCTCAGAAACAGATTTTGTGTTATTTTCAGGAGGTACAGAGGGAGAAAATACATGAACTTTAAGTATTTTTCTTTTGTTTTGTTTTAAAATGGGATACAGCATTTCATAACCAAAGGTGGACAAAAAATAAATACAATAAAAGTCTTGATAGATTTTGTTCTTGCATACTTTTATTCATTTCTTTGAATGCTTTGGAAGGAGGGTCCGAGCTCAGAAGAGGGAGACCTTTAAACAGTTCACCACACTTTTAGTCAGTAGTGACAAATGTCCATCGCAGATATAAAGACCATCGACATTTCTGAGCTTCGGCCCCCCCTTTCCCAGACCACACCTTTACAAGATATGCAACATAGAGAAAATAAATAGATGCATGTTAAAGGCCTTTTCCATATACAAATATATTTTATGAAGCTTATTGTACAGGCATTTCTTTGTTTAACCTACAGCACAACATTTACACGAGAAGATGAAACAGTGAAGTAAAGGTCGATGCGCTGCGCTGTAGATGACTGCACCGATTCATACTCGGAAAGTTGAGTCACAAATGCAGAAAAAGCAAGGATCCAAAAAGTGATGCGTCAGCAGTCGTCACATCTGGAAAGTTGTACTGGCACCAACGGAGGAAGCCACTTCATTCTATAACATGCATTTCTAAAAATCGTGTCGGCACAAAACGAGGAAGCACAAACTGTAAAACGTGTCAGTACAAAATATAGAAAGTTACACAATCAGCCCTCGGGTATTGACACAAAATAAATGTCTCTGGATTATCAAAATGGTTTGAAATACATTTGAGAATAAATTCCACAAAAGAATACGCGCTATGTTCACTCTGGAGCCAATTTTGTACCATAAGAAAAATACTCAGCTGCTTGCTTTGACTTGAGCTTCACGATGAATCAACTCGAACTTTTTGTGAAGCAGAAATCCACCCATTCAAAAAGGCACTTCTATCTCAAAGACGCATCATTGTAGTAGAGTGAGCTATATACAAAGGCAATGTACAAGTGTATAGAAAAAAAAACAAACGCTGCTATAATTACGTCTATTTGCTCTGAATAAATATTTGGTTTTATGAACTGTGACAATAACGCACAACTCAAGGCAAGGTTACGACATGTTAACTGCTCCTCCAGGTGTGCCTGTTGTTTGTAGCTGATCTGACTCGAATAACACCCCCTCTAATGATTTATGTAAAACCCACTCTGTAGAATAATACACAGTAATAATAATGACGGTCATATTGCTCAAAACGTGAATAATAGAAAGGACATAATAATGCACAGCTTGTTTTTGCTTCATCTCATTTTTTCTACTGCCACCACTGTACCCAGCTGATGCTAGTAGCTTGCACCAAGTACCACTTTTCTGTTTTTCCTGAAGCTGAAAAACAGCACAAAGGTGAAACTGAAATCCAAGTAAAAGTCAGAGTAGCGGTACCTTTCAATATCCTATACCTTCAAGAGGTTTTTTGGGGGGAAAACAGGTAAAAAAGAAAAAGTTGCATATGTATTTTTTCCTGTGAGAATAAAATTTTGGGAGGAGAGTATTTAAATGAATCATAAAAACTTAATTTGCTAAGTTTGGTAGCAGGCAGTTTACTGCAAATTGTGCTCAATTTAACACTGAAAAAAGTTCATTTTGACCTGATAGTTGGAGTGTTCATTTATTTTAAGCCATCTACCAATTTGTACGAATGAATGGCTTAAAGCTGTCAGCCCGTCCTAAAGCTCTTCCCCCCAAATGCCTACAGCGGAGCCCCACATGTTTCTGGTCCTCAGTAATACTGGTGTTTTCATGAAACGGATCAGAACGTAACTGAGTTTGAAGCGGAGCTTCGCAGAGAAGAAAAACGTCCCAGCAGAAGTTGCACCCCTGCAAAAATCCATCTTCTGCTGGGTTTTAAAGGCAGCCAAATTACTTTTTCAGAAATTTTATCCACCTCCACCTCCGAGACCTCACGCAACACTTTCCATCAGTTTCTAACAGAAGAGTACGTCAAAAACATATTTCTCCTTCAGCTGCCTCTCACTGAGCATTAATTTTTGCAGTTCTGGCCTCATGCTAACAAGTTAATCTGGCCTCACCTACGAGGTTCACTCATGAAGCTTTTTCATTTTCTTGGAGAAGCAAAACATGCCTCAGAATGTCCCTGTTAATGAGGAGACCATATGAATGTAGCTTACTCTTCCACCTATAATAAACTCTAAAAAAAAAAAAAAAAGGTTGGTTCTGTACAACAACAGAGTTAAACATAAATATGTAAAGCAACCTAAAAGTCTACGTCACAATTCTGGCTTTGGAATCTAATATAACCCTTTATAGCAGCCAAGCCAAAAAATGATACAATAAATTCTCGTATGGTGAATAACACAGTGATAGTACAGACATAAATACTTACACATAGTAACAAAAACCATGCAAATGCGAGCAGAGGTGACCTGGAGGTGACAACTTCAAGCTGTGAAGGAGAGAAAGATGAGTACAACCACCTCGCCCTCCCACGGGCACCAGCTGAAATGAAGATCGTTTTGGTTTTTCCTGAAAAGTGAATATTTTCCTTCAGTTTGTGTCTCTTTTATGCCTCAGCTGGTGTTTGTATGCCTTGATAGTGGGTTTATGATCGCATCCACCCTGCCGTCGCCCAACTGATAACTGAGCAGCGATGATAAATACGTTTAAAATACAACTTTTACTAGGATAACTCACGTGATCCATTTCTTCCCACTGACAGTCACATCGTCACCTGGAACAACAGGCAGTGCTCTCCTCCAGTGCAAAAGGGAAGTTGTATTCACTTGTTATTTGTATCTGAGTGAGTGTATGACTGCAGGAACAGGAGAAGAGACCGTCTTTATGGCTGTATGTGGGGTTTTTTGTTTGTTTGTTTTTTACTTCTCTTTATGACACGAGGTGTGTGCGATGAGGCCTGGGAGGAAAAAGAAACTATCTACAGGCGCAGGAATCTACTGTCATGTTGGGGTAGACTTTCAGCACCACATTCTTGTCCTCGTCAAAGAAAAGGATGCTGAGGGAAGACATTTTCTCGGGGACACAGCACGGCTCGGGGATGCCTGGGACGACGCCCACCGCCCGCACTATGCTCTGGATGGTGGCATGGTTAGATGGCTTCAGAGCCTTAAAAAAAAAAAAAAAAGAGCAAATAAATGTCATTTTAAAGTAAAAGTTAAACAGTTATGAACTTTTGATGAGCCAACAGGACATGTTTCTAACAAGCTGGGCCTTGTTTTCCAGAGTCACAGAAACCCAGAGTGATAGCAAATATTCACACGTACATTTATTTTTCCTTCTACCGAACATATTTGAAAGCAGAAAAAAGACATTCAAAACGTCCCCAAATTTATAACCAATTCAACAATATCAAACTTTACTTGTTGCTGAAGTTCTGCACATGTAGTTTTCCTATTTGCCATTTAAGATCATATATAATCTTATTTGTCAAGGGCATAGCAATATTATTCAGTGCAACTAGCACTGAATAATATAATATCTGTGGGTCTGAATTTAAGTTCTACACGCCCAGCAGTTCACCTGCACAGCTGCTTCATTCTCAACAGGAACTAGTAAGCGATAGAAGTCTTCCCACACCACTCCACAGGGAAAAAAAAAAGTGCACCCTTTTAATCATGGCTATTTAGAAGCTTCTAAAACTTCAACCTGACAAACGAGACAACGTTTTCTGCACAGGCTGAGCAGAAAAGCTGCAGGAGAGGGAGGCGGCTGCCTTAAAAGCCCTAGGCTCTACTTCTGGGACTAATTACCTCCGACTACAAAGACCTGTGACTCCGACTTAATGAATTAAGTGGATGTAGCTCGTGCATTCCGGCCATGTTTAAAATACCTGCGTGGTTATCTTATCACCGGTGCCACGAGCTAAAAGGGAAGTTGATGTTTAACATCAGGCAGATGTTTTTTTGTGTCTCTCACTTATTTCCATCTTCTGTGTAAAGGCTTAACGTTATCCTCTGTAGATACTTCATTCAAGATACTTGGTTTGTTTTAGGTAATAACATTTTTATTGAATTTTGATGAGGAGGTCAACCAGCTGTTTATGAGGACGCCGGTTTTCTTACTAAGCATGTTAGAGTGACATCTGTAGCTTCACTATTACTGCAGGTTTAATATAGTAGGACTGCTTGGGCTAAATCTAGATTTACATCTGATGTGCATCTTTAAAGACAAAGATACAATCTGAAGATAAAAGCATGAAGAACTATCTGCACAACTACTGTAACTACTTTAACCCTGCTGTTGAAGATCAAAGCCAATGACATAAGGCTTGCCACTGTTGCCTGTTATATAAAACAGAAAGATAGCAGGGACCCCTGAGGTTGATTTTACCCATGTTAAGTTAATGCAAAGCAGTAAAGAGACTGCTATCTGAATGTAGCCCGTCCTATTTACATAATGTATACCATACTGCAAAAAAAAAAAGAAAAAAAAAGTTAAAGACTAATGTCTGCAGTCTTTAGTTACAGAGCCAAACAATTCTTACAGGGGTCGCCAAGCCAAGCCAATAATGTACACTGCTGGTATAGAAAATGATGGCTCTAACTTTCAACTATTCTTATCATTTGCTTATGCAGGCATGACTGTCATTTAGGACTGCGTCATAAGGAATCATTAATAATCACCATGTAAAGAAATGGTTTTCAAAAAAGTTACTCTGGAAAAACAGAAGCTACTGGATTTAACTTTAGCTTAAAAGTATGGGGACGACCACCTAATGGGCTCACTATTGTCAGGCAGCCAGAGCGGAGGCCATAAGGATTTCTGCAAGTACGGAGATGGTTAAATGTTCTTTCCTTCCACAAATTCTGCTTGGATAGACAAATTATTTGCTTTTCATTATAGCAACTAAATAGACATCATCCTTTCAGAACCATTAGTAAATTCACTCTGAGACTTGCAAATGATAAAGTTGCAAAGATGGGCTGCTGGTGCTAGCATTGCTAACGTTAACCTCACACAGCACATGAATCTAGGGCAAAATACCACGCATATTTCTGCAGTATTTAAAATATGATAAGATTGCAGTGAGAGTGGTTTCTAGTGGCTCTTAAATATTAGAAAATTGCCAGTTGTTTAAATGAGAGAAAAATAGCCCAGGTGACCAACACTTACAAACATTCAAAACTGAGACAGTATAACGGATGAGGTTAAGCATTAGCCACATATTTATTGTAGCTATGTTAAAGAGACATTTGTTAATCCCATTCTTTTCATAATGAAAATAGATTTTAAATCTGTGAACTGTAGAGACAGGAAGTTCAGTTAATTAGCAGTCTGGCTAGCATTGGCCGATACTGAATGACACCCGGCTTCCATGGTTACGTGTCAGTGACTCTGACACAAAATGTATAACTACAAATTTTTTAAATATCTATATACTGCAGAACTATGTTGCTTTGCTAAGCTATCACAATTTTCCATTACAGACAGAAATAAATGTGCTATCGCTGTTTTTTGTACTTACGTAGCAGTTGGTCTGATTTGTTTTCTCCAATTTAATCAGCTAGCAGATTATTCACCATCTTTAATGGCCATACTTTATTGCCTCGGACCACCCTTTGGTTCTTTGCCCATGTAGAGGATATAAAGAGTTCTGCTCCTGCAGATCACCTGTAAGTTGCCTAAACTGCTTTCATAAAACTTTTATCTGCACTATTAATATCAAAACCGAACAAAAACTAAATTTAACAAAAAAAAAAAAAACATTGGTTTTTGGTTTATTTATAATCTTCAGTTGTGAAAAAACAAAAAACAGGTTCCCAGATGTATTGTCTAGAGAGTATTGAATTAGTGCTACCATTTTAGGCTGTGATCACTTTAAAAAGAAAAAATTCCATCTTTAACCAGCTCTCACAAGTGACCCATCTATAATGACGAAGTCTACCAAAGATCAGCTTTCCCTCTTCATATAGCTAATTGGTAGAAATACTATAATTGCCACCGTACTGAGCTTTACCTTCTCTAACCCACTAATTTTTTGCTTTGGCACCTTTAGTACTGTCTAAAAGCACTATAGTGTGGTGCTACCGGGCTTTGAATCTCACCTTTGGCATGGGGAACTGGCAGGACCCTGAGCAATAATAGGCATCAAACGACTTGGGCGATATAATCCATTCGCTCCATCCAATGTCGGCAAAGTCAACTTTCAGGTATCTCCGAGCGCAGTTCCTGGGCTCGTTCCACTGCTTCTTTCGTGCCTTTTTAATCGTCTGCTCATCAAACTGTAGCAAGGGCATCTTATGCCGCTGATTCTTGCGTGTCTTTTTACGCGGCCGGCGTGCCTGCTTGTTTTCAAATGGTTCGTAGGGAGTTGTCTCGTCCCAGCCGGTCGTCTCATATGGGTACTCAGGACCAGGAAGTTCATTATTTTGCAAAGGTAGGAGAACATTCACTGAGCGCCTGTGTCTGGGCTGCGGCTGTCCTTCGGTGTCGTTTTGCTCTTGTAGTCCCACTTTATGGAAGCCGTGTGAAATGGAGCCCTCACCTCTCACTGAGTGGGGCCTCTGGAGAGTAGCTACCACACTTTCAGGCTCTGAAATGGCAGAGTCATTGGCATAGACCAGGATGTAGGGTGAGCGGTCTGACAGGAGCTTCTTCCACGGCTGGGAACCTTGTGAAGCCACTTCAATCCCAATAAGCAGCTCGTCGTGGTGTTTGGCCTGGTTGACCACACGAGTTATGTCCTTCCACTGCCAAGATATGAAGTCCCTGTAGAGGGTGGACACATTGATCCGAAAATGTCCAAGAGTCCTCATCTTGTTATCCACAGATGCAAAGCTCCAGATGACCATGTGGATGTGGCTGTGCCTCCTGGGACCATGGCGAGCGCAGCTTTTGGACCTGGAGCAGCCCTGGGTGCTGTTCTGAAGGTCTCCAATATAATAATGAAGAGTAGCTGACAGGATGTCTTCTGATTTGGTGAGGGAGGTGAGGTTGAAAATCTGCAGCTGTTTCTTGTTTATAGTACCTGTGCATATAATGAGTAATATCATGAACAGAGTGCAACACGGTTCACATCATTTCAAAACTGACCATGGCCTTTCCTAAACTTTACTGCTAGTAATAATAATTTATATGTTTGTATTTCCTCTTTTTAGTCCAGCGTTTTCATCATCGGGCTTATGTTGTGCACTTTTTTTGCTCAGGTCATGAAACAGTTGTTCACCCTAATGCAATAGAATTATTTTGGGATTTTAAAAAACGTATTAAAAAAATCATTAATTACAAAATATTTTTAAAGATCGGCAGGACACAGGACAATTCACCCAAGCTTTAACAGGCTTTCATTTTGAGGATTGCTTCAATCAAAAAGAAAATTGTCACTGTAAAGAAAGAACAGACCAGTACTTTAGAAGGTTTCTTTAACATTTTAAACATGTCATTGCTTGCAACAGCATAGCAGAAACTCCCACTTATCTCCACTGCTTTGGGATAAAAGCAGAAATTTCAAGCAAAAACCAAAAACTCCTGCATGGCCAAATTCTTCTGAGGATCAATCGTGAAATATGTTTGTGATTTGGGTGAACCTGCCCTTTAATACTATACCATACAGCAGCCGGGCGACAGGAGGCAGTGTAATCTAACAAAGTTTAACCCTAAGTGGCAACTGGTCGCCCCATGGTCCGAGTGATAATAACACAGCGAAGTGTAAACACTTGAGGGTTTATTGGATTAAAGTTACTATAAATGAACCTGAAGAAGAGGGGGGAAAAAAGCTCCAGCTGAAAGGACATTAGCGCTCGCTGCAGTGGAAACTCAAACTCTGCTACAGCTCAGGCAGTCTGGGCAGCTGCCAGATGCTGGCTCGAGAGAAGATTTATCAAGACTATCTGACAGTAAAATCTGAAGGTGTGAACAGTTGTGCGGCCAAGCTATGTTAAATTGCATGCCACCATCTGATGCGAATCTTTTACTCTTACTGGCAAAAGGAATGCGTAACAGGTTGTTCACATTTCCATTACTGGATCAACAGGTGTATTTCTTTTTCAGCTCCGCACACATGAACGGCATCGGTCTTAACGAATTTTACATTATGCTCTATAAAATAAGACTTACTCAATATTATAGATGTTCTTTCCACTTTAAGTTTTTCATCTATAGATGGAAAAAATGTGCCGATTTGCATTTTTACTATGCAGGTGATTCAAGCTGATTGAGGCAAAATGGAAACATATAACATCAAAAACGCATGCCGGTCACTGACTTCTATGCTGGTAGAAGTCGGTGTTCTTAATAGACATAAAACATTTGATACATACCCCAATGCGCTTTGAAACTACGAACAGTGTTGCCGTCCTTGAAGGGAAATCCAGCGCTGTTGTACTTCGCGTAAAGCATCTGCATGTGCTCCGTCATCGTATCCTGTAAAAGCGCATCCCGGTCTTCTTTTGTCGCGTATTTTTTATCCACCGAATGCGTAAAATCCACCTTTAGTCTCTCGGGGATATTGTCCGTTTTCAGCATCGCGCACAATCCAACGCACAAATAACTCCATCCGTAAAGCAGCACGATCACAAATCGAGAGTAGAGTGCCATGTTCGAGGCAAGGAAACGTAGCAAACGAAAAAATAACAGCTGTGGAAAAACTAACACGTTTCCGAAAGTGGCCCCTATCTCCAGAAACACATACCATCACCTGAGTCCTCTGCAAGAAAATGACACCATCACCTTTGACACCGGTCACAACAAGAGAGGAAGATGCGTTATCCAAGTTGTCTCTACTTTTGATAAGTTGCAGGTCTAAATGTGTTTGAGTCAGTAAATGAAGTCAGTAAAAAGATAAAAATAATAATGATAAAAAGGTTCCGGCGCGCAGGATGAGGTGTGAGAAAGCAGAAGGAGAAAAACTGCGCCTCTCCGACTCTAAGCTGATTTCAGGTCCAGCAGTCAACCGTCCCTCAGTCTCAGCTTTCATTGAAGGTAAAGCATGTTGTGCTTGGTATTATAGGGCTTGTGGGACCAGCTGGGTATTCCTCTCTCCTTTCTCTCACACACACACTGCGCACACACACGTACACATGCTCACCCTCGGAGAGAGAGGGGGAGAGAGAGAGAGAGTTTCCTGTTCAAAATACTTCTACGCACATTCAGCCTGGGGACAAATTATCTCGAATTATCTCGTTATCAAGAGCCGAAGGGGGCGTGTTTTGTCGGTTGACTCGAGACGGAGAGCGTGAAAATATTTTACTAAACGACATTCCAGAGGTTTATTGAACTGATTTCAACACCTAAACTGCTGCCAGAGAACAGCCCCTCCGTGCGCAATTTCTACTCCGCAGAGCTGCGCGTCCGGGCCGCGCTGCTGAATGAAGCGGCTTATTGTCGGCATTAAAGGCTTTCTTCCCTACTTAGTTTAGTTCAATGGAGTTAAGCACACACATCCTGTACCATCACAGTCCGATCCGGATGCATACTGTTCCCCGCCTTCCCCCCAAACAGCCCATCAGGCGGAGTTTGAACACCCCACCCAGTCGGCCTGCAGTCCCCCCCACCACTGGTCCTCTTTCAGGGGCACTCGGGAGGAAATGATTAGGGCATTTCCCCGCCCTTGGACATCTGATGGCAATAATATTAGCATGCCATGTCTTTCATAGCAGTCAACAGGCTGAATGACTTTAACGTCTTCAGCTGCTACCAGATAAGCAAGAAGCATCAGGAGAGGAGCGTGAAGGCTCTGCCTTCCATTCTACTTTTGGAAACTCTAGGAACCACAAGCAGGCCTGCACTCAGAGAGCAAAGTGCTCTATTGGGATATGAGATAATATGAGGTCTTTAAGATATGACGGGGCCTGATCATTTAGCACATTGTAAGTTGGATGTTGGACAACTCTGGATTTAACTGTGAGCCAGTCCCTAAAGTGGACAGTGATTAAGAGTATTACTGCCCTCAATAATAAAACAGTTGTCAAAGGAAAAGAAAACTTATTCAAGTAAAGGAACTTACAAATGGTCAAATTCAACATGTATGTCCGTGACTGTTGAACTGGTGAGTTTTAACAACGGTGCCCGTGGTATTTAACTATCCAATGAAAAACCAATTAATTGACTCCTGTGCTGAAAGACACTTCAAATTATAAAGTATACTTGGTACATCGAAGCTGATGTTCTAGATAGAAAAAAGCTTTGCAAAACCATGACTTTATAGATTGAAACATTTGTTTCAACAACACTTCAGCTATAATATTTAGTTTAAATCTACTATTTTTTTGTATGTTAACACCCGAAGTCAGTTCTGAAAATAAAGCCAACATGAAGTGTCAGAAACTGCAGTTCCAGTTGTGGCCACTTGAGACTGGCCCCAAAAGTGAGTCAATCTCGTATATTTGTATAACATTCCCAAATCTATAGCATTAAAACAGATGTTTTGAACCTGGTTTTGGTCTCGATAGTTTCACCCTTCGTTAACAATTGTACAGAAAGGCTTTTAGGTATAACAACACAGGCGGCTCCAATCAGCAGAAGTCTGCTAGGCCACACCTCTGCCAATTAGACATTTTTATTGGGTTTGTATTTTTGTACAGGTGACATCCTTCTCAAGTTAGCGCATTCAAAAACTTGGGTGTCTACGCTGCCCACTCGCCCATCCAACGGGTGACAACAATAACCCATCAGCCTTTTTGGCTGAGGGGTAAAAAGTGGTTGTGTGTTTGAAAGTGAAAGCGCTGTAATTTAGCTTAGGATTTAATTTGGAATTTATTTTTGCATGTCAGCAGCTATCAGTAGATTCACATGGTTATTGTAATATCTGCATGCCAATATTAATCTATTAATCATAAGGTTGTAGGTAATGAGATGTCAAACACAATGATCTGTGAGTGAAAACTACACAAAAAGACATCAAACTGAGGTGAAACTGAGCTTGTTTCATAGAAAAGACTGAATCGTGCCTCTGCTGCAGTCTGAATCCACCTCTTTGACTCAAGTTGTGCATATTAGGGGCAAGTCAGACCTCTAACTAATGTTTTAACATTAGGGGTTTTAACGCTTCAGTTAAAACCCCAACAGCTTAAAAGCCCAATAAAGGAAATGAAGGGGAATATTACTGTTTAACCTGGACTTTATCGTGAAATCATCCCTGTTTGCAGACACATGATCTGGGTGGATTCCAGTAATCGTTTTAAATGCTGTCTTCTACAGAGGTAAGGCATTCAAAGAACAACCAGTGCATTTCAGATGCAGTGCACTTGTTTGCCTGTTTGTTTTAGATGGCCTTTTTCCCGTCTTGTGCACATCTGCTGTTTTCATTGGAAGGTATTTGGAATGACTGATGCAACTTTCAGGGTGGGAGAGAGAATAAAGCAGCCAGTTCCATCGCCATTACCTGGCCACATAAATGAGCCGTGGCCTGTAAACCTAAACAGCTGTAGATGAGGGTGAAGTGTTCATTTGCTGCCTGACTTCTCATTTCCAAATACAATTACAAAAAAATCTCCAAACTGAAAACAGAAAAAACAACAACAAATAACCAAGTAGTGAGATCGGCAGGTGGAAGGTTTCTCAATTACAACATGCCCTGCACTCAGGTTAAATATGCTGTTCAACAAGGCAGTCAACAGAGAAACCAGGTCTGAATATACTTCTGCTACTTAGGTTGTAGTTACAGCAAGAAACAAAAAAACAGTTTAAGATCAGTTTACACACCAGCAACCACAAATAGATGATAAAAAAAATACATAAAACTGCACGAAAACATGTTAAAGACTGAAAATAGGCATATCCTACATTCCCATCTGTGTCACTTTTATAACTCCATCAGACTTTTCACCAGCTTTGCTCACGATAACCACAAAAACAGGCCCAGAACTCCTATCGTCTTTAAAAAAGGGAAGGAAAAACGAAAGAACAGTAATGATTAACAACCCCAAACCAGACCGTCATTTCCCTAACCCCAGTTTTTACAGAACCACAGCCCAAATAGCCTTGTCACCGCACATATTATTTCAATGAGGACAACAGGGTCCAATTCGGTGAAAACAAACAGATGCAGCAAGTGGAAGGCTTCTCTGGTATCAAGCCAGATGAGAAACATTAGACATTTGTATTAGAATGAACTAATTTGTTTGAAGCTTGTGACTTTCAGGGGAAAAACAGGTGATAGATTAGTAATGAGAAAATTAATATAAAGGCGAGATAAATGTGGAGGTGACAGTGTGAGCTTAAAGGCTCAGCAGTTAAGGAAATAAGCTTATTTGATTTAGATGAAAAGATTGATATCACTTGCACGTCTGTGCAGCAGATAAATGTTCAGATGCAGGTTCAGAACAGCCACTCATAAAACCCCAATCCTAACCCCTAGCCATTTATTTATTTATGCGTGCATGTCTGGATTAATTAACTAAGATTTAATGTGTTCATTATTTGTTACTTACCTTTGGTAGGTTCCTGATTTGAATCTCCTGGCTGGCTGAGGCCTCTCTGTGTGGAGTTTGCATATCACTGTGCCTGCACGGGTGTCCTCTGGGTAGTCTTCTACCCTCAGACTTGCTAGTTAGGTTAATTGGTGACTCCAAATTGGCTGTAGGTGTGGATGTGAGAGTGTGTGGTTGACTGTCCCTCTGTTAGGCCTGTGACGGACTGATGACCTGTCCAAGGTGCACCCTAAATCTCGCCCAGTGAACGTGTTTAGTCCAAAAAAGGACTAAACACAATAAACAGAGGTAGATAAGTCTGAGAAGCAGCATTACTGCTATCCCCCCAAATTTTCTACATGCAGAGACATTGAGTCAGCAGAATGTACAGAAAGCAAATTTATGAACTAATAAAGGCTCAACTTCTAGATTTAGATACTGTTACAAAAACCAAATAATAATCCTGAAATTAAAGGGATTTAAGTTACCAAAAGCCCTCTGAGAAAATAATTAAAAAATGTCATAGTGAATGACTAATATGTAAATGATAGGGCACTTTGATGTCCCGTAACGTGTGCCTTGCATCTGGAAACATACGGAATGCTTTAAGCCCATTACCCACTCTTCCAGTCCAATTGGAGCTACCGCAGCCTGAGGGAGGACATGAAAGCAACCCCCATCATCTTTCAAAGCTCTTACGCCTTTAATTTGTTTAGACAAACAGCCCAAAACATGCCAGACCAAATGATGATACGAGCCTGGGGTCTCTGAGCAGGTTCTTGCCCCTAACTAACTCTGCTTGCTTGGGTAAGTGCCAAAAGCACAGTCAATCCCGACCTGGATGGAACAATTTAAGGCCAAAGTTAGACATAAAACCCCAGAGTATTTGCAAAGAAACTTCCAAGTTGACACACGAGTCCATCAACTTCATCCTCTGGGATTCCTCAGTTTAAAGCCTTTTTTTCTCCACTACAACACCTCCACCCAGATGGCATGCATGATATGAGGGGAACAGTGTAAATGATAGTCCAACTACAGCAACTCAGTCAAATTAGAGGCTTCCAGTGCTCTCCAATACGTGCCATATGTATGCAAGTGTTGGCGACGGCCTGTGAAGCTTAGACTGTCCTGACGTTGTGGTCGTAGATGACAACATGGATGTAGATGTCCGACTGCAGGAATGTCCTGTTGGAGTCCTCGCCAGGACCAGACTGAAACCCAGCACAGAGAAGTTAGTGGTGCTTGTTTGGGGGTAGTGCTGTCTACAGTCTACAATCGTGCATTCAAACGCAAAGCAAAGAACTAAACATTTGTGATGTTTTCGACTGGTCTCATGAATTTTCAAGATCTCAAGACATGTTTTCAGAAGCTGTATAAGAAAAGATGGATGTAGCTTCCGTCTGTAAAAGTGAAGCCAATGTGGACAACTCTAAAATCTGCACTCTCTCTAATGGCCAGCAGGGGGCATTAGACAAGGAGTCAGATTCTATAGAAGTCTATAAGAAAAGGCCCCTACCTGTCACTTGATTTATGACATTATTAAGGACTTTCTGTACAAATTTATGATCTCAATTTATTCAAGTCTTGTTTAGTTGTTTAGTTTAAAGTTTTCTGTTTTTTTAGAACAAAAAAGGTGAATTCATGAGACTTTTTAAACATCATCTTTATTACTTTTTTCTGCATCAAACCTGCATCATTTAGAACCAAAACTGTGAGCTGAAAGAAGCTAAAATCTTCAAATAAATACAGAGTTGCTATTATCGGTGGTTTTAGAAATACCAAAGATAGCTTTCCAGTGCATGGAAATATTAGTTTCAGTGTTAAATTAAAAATATCACCATACTGAAAATGTGACAGCTGCCACAGAGAGAGTATGTTAGCAATTAAACAAAACCGCACATCTCTAGAGCACACCTCTTTATAATAGCAGGTATATTAAAGAGGAGGCCAAGTGCTGCATAATTTGACAGTGACTGTAACTGTTCATTTTCCAAGATGTTTTGTGTTACTTTGGCTGTCAAAGCTGACACAGCCCCACCACTAAGATGTGAAGCCACTACCAGCTGGGAACATTTATTTCAGGCTAAGTGTGTCAAAAGCTTCTGGAGGGAACGGAACCATAGCGAACCATTACACTCAATTTACACTTTTACCTAAGCCACACTTGTGGGTGTCCTAATAACTGAGACAGTCTTCCTCTGCAAGTTCAAAAGAGCATCAATAAAAATAAGCCAATAAACTTGATGTCACAGACACAGTGAGAGATAATGGGAAATGCTGCTTAAGGCCAAGCATCTTTTTTTTCTCAAATGTTATAGAAACCAAACAGTGTCATTAACACTCACATTTAAATTCATGTCAGCTTACCCTGTTCTTCAAATTTGAGCATCAAGGGTTTTTTTTCTCTCTAACTTTTACTTTGCCAAGCCAATCAAGCCATTGTCATAACTGAAAAATGACAACCCCTCCACCCCAACCCACTTTCTGGCAGGGATAGAAAAGCGGTCATGGAATGACAAAGGCAGAAAAACAAACAAGCCACCCCAAATGAGTTGATGTGAGCTTTGATTTTGGAAGGTTCTCTGGTGGCTCTAAGGCCACATGAGCAGCTAGTGAGCTCATGGCGGGTTAAAGGCCGGATGGTTCTGTGCTGCTCCGTGTCGAGCCAATCTAGGCTGAGCTGAGCTGGGTTCTGGGCACACGGGTGGTTTGCTGTGTCTGGCTCCCAATGCCTTCGCTTGTGTTTTTAATAGACAGCCTGGTTGGGGCGGTGCTCGACCACAGCTAGAACACTGTGCTGCCATTTTGGCGCTTGGCCTCAAAAACGCAGTCCCCACAGCTCTGTCTGCAATTTCAAAATAGTTCAGCCCCACCAACTACTTCCCTACCCCCCAGCAAAGAAGGAAACTGGAGAGAAAAAAACATTAGGGAGTCGTTATTCTTCCAGGGCCCCTGTCAGCCTTTGAGTGTAGAGGAAGCACCTGTCTCGACCACTTGATCCTCCCTTCTTTGTGCAGGTGGAACACAAATATCTTTCCCTCCCACTGATTTCTTTATCTCTCTCTGTCTCCCCAACCTCTTCTCTGAGAGTGCAGTCTCTGAAGTAACTTGTGACTAGTTAAAAAATAAGCGATTTTCTTTGGAACATTTGCAGTTCGTTAAAATGGTGCAACAAAGTAAAAGGTGTTAAAGGTAACAAGAGAGGAAAGGATCAGGATATTGGAGGTGCATCACAGTCATCTGAGCCAAAAGGACAACAAAATCTGTTTTCAGAAGCAGTCCGTTGTGCAGCAAAAAGAATTTAGAAAAGAGCCTTCTCCCTAAAGCCCTTTTTTGCTCCCCTGAGACATTTTTACTGCGATGGAACAGGTGACCCGGTCTAATTAGCAGCACCATTTGTCTCCCTAGGTTTTAAAACCAAAGCAGGACAATAACAACAGCAACACAAAAACCTACCAAAGGGTCCAAATTCAGAATCTTTTTGTCCCTCTTGTTCTTAAAGAGAAGGCCGTTAGGGTCGTCATAAATCACCTCAAAGTTTGGGCTCGAGTTGGAAGTGGACACTTGCGTCTTCCAGTTGTAGTAGCTGTAAAAAAGAGGCAACAATAAATGTAAGATGATTGGGGTCATTTTATTTAAAGCTTGAATATCCTTTATATAAGGATTTTATATAATCACACGGGGTTACTGCTGCACTGATATACCACTGGTTTTCCCTGAGGCCAGCTGGAAAATGTTGCAAGCTTGGCAGCAGCCGATGCCTGTGCGGACAGTGGAAGATGACTCCAACTTAAACATGATGGCACAGCTACCATCATGTTTAAGTGTCTTAAAGAAAACCAAAAGGGCTGGCATTATCCATAAACCACCTGAATCCACTTTAGTGATGATCATTTTTGGGAGCAAAGGTATCTCAGGAAGTATTTTTTTTTTTTGGAAAGGCAGAAGAACATCTGGCACTTTTTGAAGTGACAAAGTGTGGGAATGTAACTTATGAACCAGTGTTTTCCATTCTACTCACTGTCCTTTTGGGCTTCTGTTGTTGCTTTGAAGCTGCACAAGCATAGTGCTTAAGATCTCATTCACATAGGCTTAGAGACCCGTGCATAGAAATGTCTGGAGACATCCTGGAAACCCTCAATGGCTAGGCAAGAAAGGTGCATTTCCTGATTGCTTGTGAGTAGTTGACTGAACCTGCTGGGTGTCACTAGGTGAAAAAGGTCACAAAGAGGGTACTGCGGGAGAATACAAATTTTTCCCTATCGACCAAGACGTTTGTCAAGCGGTCATCAACTGGTCTCTAAGCCTGTGTGACTAAAACACAGTTTTAAAGCATGTAGGAGGTAATTTATAGCACTTGGTGGGGAGTGCCGTGACTTTTCTTTTGGAAAATAAAACTAATATGCAGGTCTGAACTAAAATGAAAAACAACAACAACAAACAGAAAACAATCATCATGACCATTTCTTCTGCATGACATCTTTCCTCTAACTCTGTAAATAATTTTTTAATTTGGGCATTTTTTTAGATTGGTTAGGCAGCATATTTGCAGCATTACTAGAAATAATCATCGAATCAAACAGTCAAAAGTTGAAAGCAGCATTGGAAAGTCACAGAGAGTGATCTCTGCATGACAAGAACACTGTAATACGTTTTATCTTAAATTGTCAAATAATGACTTCATATGTTACAAAGAAAAAAGAAGAGTAGAACATTTTTTGCATTACTTTCTAAGATTTTATTAGGAGGAAATGACTGCTGCGTAGTCCTAGTGGTGCGTGCTACTCGACCCTCTGCTTTTTTTGTGGAACATTTCTCTTTATAGGCTCACGCAGCAGGAGGCCTTAAAATAAAGAAAAAGGACCACTTTGAGGTCATGACTTACCATGAGGAATAAAAAAGATTGATGGATTTCAGAGCATTTCACAGCCACCATTATCATATTATTATTCAACAACAGGTTATAAAAGAACTCTGTTTTACAGAAAAGAAAGAAAAGCAACCTGCAGAGTAATGCAACTTTTATAATAGCGAGAAGTCTGTTTCCAATTTGATCTCTGGGATGCTGTTTGTGGGTTCGCCAAGCCAGGCATTAGAGTAAAGCTGGGACTAATAACCAAGTGAAACCAAAGACAGGTCTGAATTCCAAAATAAATGACTGATTAATTTACAGCATCCGACTGGATCCTGATCTGCTTTTAAGTTTTCTGCTATTTCTGATACAGCAGAACAAGAATATGCAACTTTTTGATGGAGCAAAAGGAACCAAAATGTTTGGACTTGCAGGTGAGGATAATTTGATAAGCATGTGCATAAACTTCAGGCTGTGATTTATTAGTATTTTTACATAATATGCATTTAGGTAGCATTTAACCCTCTCAGATGATTGATCAAAGAAACACTTCTCAAGCAGTGTCTTGGAAGCAAAGCGCTTTCTGATTAAAAAAAAAGAATAAAACATCAAGTTAACATCCTTTAGCCATAAAATTGGAAGATCATTACCCTTTGTTAACATGAAATATGAGAGGTTGTGAGTTGAAAACATCTCATTATGATAGAGTTGAGTCCTGCATTGTTCCCATGTTGGATTTGGTTTCAGCTCAGCCTTTCAATCGAGACGAGCCAGGCATGGAAATAAGTAAAACAAAGGCACAAATTTCAAAATTAGTTAAACTTTTTTTTTAGTGAAAGAAAGAAAAAAAAAAAGCTAAACTAACCTTAAATGATGCCAGACTGAGCTACAATGCTCGGTCTGGATTTAATACGTGTTTAATTTACAACATATTTGTGTATTAAAACGTATTCTTTGTATCGCACACACTGTAATTGGTATTTGATTGCTCTGAAATGTGATATTACTTTGAGAAGCTCAAAGGTACATTTTTTAAGTGTTAATACATGTCACGTAAGTACACACACATATATATAATGTAAAAAAAAGTATGCTCACTTCGCTCTACCTCTCATCTGTGACACTACAGCACCAACAATGAGCAACATTAGCCATGTTGGCTCAGCTTATTTACTTGCTAACAAACAAAAAAATTTCAACAATGGACCAGAAATGTTAACCACACAATGACCCACATCCAGTGATGTTGGGCTTTAGTCACACATTCATAAGACCAGCTGGCAACCATTTGTCAAGCACTGGTCAGCAGGGAAAAATGAGTATTCCCATCTGGTTGTGAATGGTTGTTAGCAGTGACTATGATATGGAAGACACTGTTGACTGCAAACACTTGCCAACCTATCGCTAAGTAATAGTGAAGCTGTGAAGAATGCGTAGCAACTGGTGCTTTTTCAAGTTATACAACCCCTAGATGGTTAATCAGCGAGACAAATCAGCTTCTCCCATGCAGGCTTTGTATCAGAACCCTCTTAGCAACAGATTTCACTCAATGACAGCGAGCAACCACTTGCTAAGTGGTCGGGCAATATACCAAGTGACCCTAGCAACCAGGTCTCTGACTATTCTCCAAGCCTGAGGCCTTAACAATAACTATCGGCCTTCAAATATTTTTGCATAAGAAAACTGGTGAATGTTCTGGATAAAACCAGAATGCATGCTAAGAACATTAACCAGTTCAAGAATCCAAAAACAGGGTTTGCTGTTGTTAAAATACCATGTTGGTGTTAAAAAAATGCACATATACTGGACACAGTGTCTCCCAGTACCCACAGATTCCAACACAAACTCCACATGAGTTTGAAAAAAGTTGCCTTGGCCATGTATGCCATTGGGGTAACTTACAATTAGTCTGTGTTATATGTAAAATGTGTAGGTCTGAAAGTACTGTAAACCTCCATTCTTTCAGTGTCTTTGTCTGTGACCTCCGTAAACGATCGTCTCAATAATGTCTTATACAAAATATAATTTTCATTTAGTAAATTATGGTCCCAATTGTAATGGGGCCCCCTTGAAAGAGAATAAAACCAAGTGTGCTTTTCTGTGTGATTCACAAGTTGCTAGCCTGTGGGTGTGCAGTTTCTCAGTGAAATCTATCCCTCACTCATTACACCCAATGTTGAAAGAAAAAAAATTATGGTGTTATGAATATACTCGACTCAAGCTTGTCAAATTTATTCCGGTGTTAGCAGGTAAACTAACATTAGTTAACATCATGCAGGAAAAACGACAGATTTTTCTACTGAATGTGAATGGGGCACTAGATAGATGAAGAAATGTTTGGTTGGCTTCAGGGATCAAAGCCAATCCTTAGCTTGCCTTCATCTGGCTATTAGCTAGCTTGCTTACAAAAATGACCCAGCACATTTTTAAAAAAAATTAAAAATTCTAAACAAGCAAATAATCCCAGAATCCCAGAAAACACAACTGCATCAACAAGTTTTCAAAATCTTCAAACAGCACTAGTTTTTAGTGGTTTTTATCATTAACAATTGGCATAATTAGCAACACAACTCCATGTCACACCGAGTACCCAAAGCTTGCTTTACTGAGCCTTGGCTGGTCCCCAACAGCAGATTGTGGTCCAACTACAAAGATGGAGCTCAGGGAGAAGTCTGAGTATAAATCTGAGACGAGTTATATTATGATGGGGAGTTGAACAGGCTGATATTGCAGCAGCAAGCTGCTAACATGGGATAGTAACATAATGAAGGACTGCCAGCATTCTGCACGCTATATTTCTCTGGCTGTGATGCATTACTAGAGCAGTGCATGATTAACAGTAGATATAAAGTATTAATGACCCACATTAGGTAAAATTCATCTCAAAATGTTTGCATTTACACTGTAGGCCCCCCTATGATCTTTGAAATATCCTGGCAGTTTGGCTGACGTGAGGATGTTTTCTCCAGAACCTGTTTAAGAGCTAATCTCTAGTGGAACATAAAACTGCTCACAAAAAACTATTTGCATTTGAGCCATAAAAATATTTTCTCCCTGCAACATATAAAGCATGCTTGCTACAAATTACAAGCAAACATATAGTACAAGCAATATAAAATCCAACCATGTGGTTTTTCCAAAACCCACAGACCCCCACTATGCAATTTTGGGAAATGTAAATACATATTTCTGCAGAATGGTCAGTTTCTGAATAGCTATGAAAAGGACCAGGTATTCCAGCCAACAACAAAAGTGACTTTACTGCTCGTATCCTGGTAACATATTTTCCTGGATTGGATATTTGTCATATTCCAACAGACAGTTGATCTCCAATGTCAGACCCTGGAGGCTTGGTCTAGTATTTAGCATTGTGATAAAGACCCTGCTCCAGCTCCCGAGGAAAGCTTCTGCCTTTAGACCAAGACAGAAAACAAAGGGCGTACGATACACACGGATGGTTAAAATGATTCTGTTAAATTAAAAAGAAATGTGACATAAACAATAAAAATAAAACATAGTTTAAATAACAGATAAAATGCTTGAAACATTGGTAAAAGATTCACTATGATGATTGGTCATTGACCTACACGAGGTATGATTGAATAGTTCTGCAAATCTTCCTATAAAAAGCAAAAATCTACACTGAAAATTTCTGCCTTCTCAGTGCGACATGAGCAGGTGTGTGAAGACAGGTGGTGTACTACAGGTGGTTCATGATGAATGTCCTCAGGACCTTCATAGGTAGAACTCCCTCTTGGGGGATAAAGTCACTGTGCAAAACTCATTAATGGTGATGATCCTTGACACAAATTAGAGTTTTACACAGAAGTTGATGTTTTCTCTCAGCCTACACTTGAAGCTATTGGTTAAATTGCATATGCAGATGTGCAGATGGTCAGAATAGTTTATTAATTTAACTTTGAATTAACCCTCTGAGATCTTTGGAGGAAGACAAGTGGACTTGTTTTTAGGGCTTTTACTTTGGAGTCATGATTCATGTTAACTTTAACAACTCACATGAAGACAGGATGGATCAGTGACGCTCAGACCACTTTCAAGATACCAGCCTCACTAGAGGTTAAATACCTGAGACTCCCCATCACCTTTTAGCGTTGAAGAAGCTTTTGGAGTGAGGTGAAATGTTTTCAAAAACCCAAAAAGGAAGCCCAGCTGCCTTCAACTCAAGTGCTTAAAACTACCATGACCTGGATGACTAAGAACCAAAACAGACAACACTCTGAGGTCTAAGTTTTTATAGGCGATAACCCAAATCCCAGTCCTAATTTTGTGTTACTGTGGCTTAACATCTCGGTCTCAGGTAAAATGATTATTTTATTGGTTACCTGACTGCCAAGACTTGGGAGAGACTTTTACCAAAACAAAAATGACATATTGTGATTGCCTAGGGTTAGATAGTGTTAGTGTCGGGGTCAGTGACCTTAATAGGTTAAGACTTCTAATGATGGGGGGCGATTGTGGCTCAAGAGTTGGGAGTTCGCCTTGTAATTGGAAGGTTACTTGGTCATTGTGTCCTTGGGCGAGACACTTCACCAGTTGCCTACTGGTGGTGGTCAGAGGGCCCGGTGGCGCCAGTGTCCGGCAGCCTCGCCTCTGTCAGTGTGCCCCAGGGTGGCTGTGGCTACAATGTAGCTGCCATCACCAGTGTGTGAATGAATGGGTGGATGACTGGATATGTAACCAGTCCCCCATAGGGACAAGTAAAAGCGCTATACAAATACAGGCCATTTACCATTTTTAATGATAATGTAGCAGGAAAAAAAGATTTTCTTTATTTATTTTGTTAGAAATTAACAATATAAAGAGCTACACATTTCTATATTTTGGTACTACTATTACAGAATAGATGTCAGAAAATGTGACAATGAACAGCATCTGATGTTTCAGCTATCTGTCAGCCATTCCCTACCAGCTGTCAAAGTAATCTCCCTTTCCAGAAAACACATAATCTGGACGCCTCCGAACAGTCCAAACTGTGTGGGGAAATACACTGATGCATAAAATTATAAGGTATGAGAGGTCTGGCATTTTTTTCCAAGTTGCCAACAGAGCTGAATAAAGCATGTTCAGAATAGATTGCTGCAATGACCCAATTATGAAATACAAATTGAGGTTTTTCCTTTAAGACTCAGAAGAAAATTACATTGTCCAAGATTTGCTTTCAGGCACATGCATCCTTCTTCTCTTTGTAAATTGGGCCTGACAGTGTTTCAGTGACTATTTATACCAAAATGCCATACAACAATTAACATTTTTTGGTCAACCACTTTTATTCCATGGTGAACCGCTTACTGGGACAGATGTGAGATATTTTAACACTGAACAAGAAAAAGACGGAAAGAGTAAAAGAAAGATTTTTTGAAGCAATGCCGAGAATTTTGTTCATACGTTTATTGGACCCACCTCCCTCGCTGTCCTATATGAACTCTCACTAGGGGAACTAACTGCATGGTCGGTGCACATTTGGTCACAAAGCTCCAGCTGCTGGATGGCACCACACCCAGACACATGGACCAGTAAAAGTGTGAGAACCTGGATTTGGTGGAAACAATGACGCTGCTCTCAGCACCGGTTCCTGGTTGCCTATGCATTTACAATGGCTGTTTGACACGTGCAGTGTGTCCTTTCACTTTCCATAGTTACCCTGCTTAGCTCTATTGTTATCTCCAGGCAGTCATTTTCCAGTGTAATGTCAACAGTCTCATTACAGGGCTCAGAGGAGCTGGATGATATATATCATAAAGTGCAAGTACTCAGCATGTGTATTCGTTCAGCTATTCTTTTCTTTAGCGGCTGCAGAATAAATAGTCTAGCAAGTGTTTCAGAAGTTAATGTTTCCAGTGTAAATCACAAAGGCCTTTTCAATGTTGAAAGGAGTAGTGTAATGTGCCGAAATTACTGTTAAACCTATTGGGAGTGTCACGGGCCTAGTTCAACAGCAAATCATGTCTATGACCATGTCCAGCTGACAGCTCTTTTAGCAGACACATAACTAACTGTCCGCCTACACACTCGATCATTATTTTTGGTTTCATCTAAGAACTTATTATGTTTATATTAAATTATAAAACATAGCTGTATAATGTGCTGTTAGAATTGAGTACTCAGGTGAACATCGTGTTGTTCTGGTGTTTGTTTGTTTTTTTATTAGAAGACGTGCTGTAAAAACACACTTCTGGTGTATCAGTTTGACTAAAAAGTGTGTACCACTGACTGTACAGAAAAGGTTAACTTGGTGTCCATGACATCAACCACTGCTTTGTATGTATTGTTTTAAAGCCTCGACTTAAACCTTTTGGATTTTGTTTTTTTGAAACCCAACACATGGATCTGACTGTGCTAAATGATAGCGTACCGTGCTACCATCATTATCTTTTTTATCTAAATGGGAACACAATTTACAAAATGAACATCAAAATTGATGATTAAAAATCATTTAGACCATAAATTCATTAGAGAAATGTTCACTGAGGCCACGCATCAAGTGAGCAGTATGGCCATTTTCTGATGGACTTCTACATAATTGAAGTTTTTTCTGCAATGCGAGGAGTTGCCCACTTAAGACCATTAGGAAAAAAATGCAGTAATGGCACTTCATGTCCGCAAAATGTGGTCCAGTTCATCTTTTACATACAGTCTATGGTTTTTACAAAAGGGTTTTGTATATACAGTGGCTTGCAAAAGTATTCGGCCCCCTTGAACTTTTCCACATTTTGTCACATTACAGCCACAAACATGAATCAGTTTTATTGGAATTCCACGTGAAAGACCAACACAAAGTGGTGCACACGTGAGAAGTGGAACGAAAATCATACATGATTCCAAACATTTTTTACAAATAAATAACTGCAAAGTGGGGTGTGCGTAATTATTCAGCCCCCTGAGTCAATACTTTGTAGAACCACCTTTTGCTGCAATTACAGCTGCCAGTCTTTTAGGGTCTGTCTCTACCAGCTTTGCACATCTACAGACTGAAATTCTTGCCCATTCTTCTTTGCAAAACAGCTCCACAACTGCCCTGTGACGGCCTCAGAGGTTGTCTAAGAGAATATTGGGAGCAACAACACCATGAAGTCCAAAGAACACACCAGACAGGTCAGGGATAAAGTTATTGAGAAATTTAAAGCAGGCTTAGGCTACAAAAAGATTTCCCAAGCCTTGAACATCCCACGGAGCACTGTTCAAGCGATCATTCAGAAATGGAAGGAGTATGGCACAACTGTAAACCTACCAAGACAAGGCCGTCCACCTAAACTCACAGGCCGAACAAGGAGAGCGCTGATCAGAAATGCAGCCAAGAGGCCCATGGTGACTCTGGACGAGCTGCAGAGATCTACAGCTCAGGTGGGGGAATCTGTCCACAAAACATATCCATGTGTTAGAATGGCCCAGTCAAAGTCCAGATCTAAATCCAATCGAGAATCTGTGGCAAGATCTGAAAACTGCTGTTCACAAACGCTGTCCATCTAATCTGACTGAGCTGGAGCTGTTTTGCAAAGAATGGGCAAAGATTTCAGTCTCTAGATGTGCAAAGCTGGTAGAGACAGACCCTAAAAGACTGGCAGCTGTAATTGCAGCAAAAGGTGGTTCTACAAAGTATTGACTCAGGGGGCTGAATAATTACGCACACCCCACTTTGCAGTTATTTATTTGTAAAAAATGTTTGGAATCATGTATGATTTTCGTTCCACTTCTCACGTGTACACCACTTTGTGTTGGTCTTTCACGTGGAATTCCAATAAAATTGATTCATGTTTGTGGCTGTAATGTGACAAAATGTGGGAAAGTTCAAGGGGGCCGAATACTTTTGCAAGCCACTGTAGAGCTGATAAATGTATTTTACTTCTGTTATTCCAATTATTGAACTGCAAGGATTTTTGTAACTTAGAAAAGGTGAAACTGTTTGTGTGTATTACATGCATTACATGTCAACTGACAGAACTGGGTGCTATGCTATGTTCCATTTGAATGTAGCCATTGAGTAAGAGCATACTGATGGGCAGCGGTAGGGGGTGAAACACACAATGCCTTTGTTCTTATGGTATTTAAAGAGTCGCCGCTGTCATTTTACACGCACATGAGATAGAAAGATGGTAAGAGACTGACGATGGTACTGACATTGGAACCCTCAAAAACAATCTATACCCATAAGCACTGGGAAGAATCTGATTGGATTTAACCCTGCCAATAGGGTATGTGTGTGCCATATGTGAAGATCAGCAAAGATGACATGAAATCTTCCCGCAAATATTTACCATGCTGGCTTTGATAAAACGTCCCACCGACCCCCACAAAGCCCAGGCACAACGCTTGAGACGGAGCCGCTAAATCACCTTCAGAGCTGGAACAGTTTCTCTTTTGTATTAAAACTTAATAAAATGGGACAGCAGTGCAAATATTTTCACAGCAGAAAATGAAGCCAGACACACAGGTGCACTGCAGAGGCCGAGCGTGGCGGCAACATGGTTTTGGCTCCAGAAGAGGCATGCGCTATATGTTTCAGTCGAGCTGATCCTTTAGATTCATTGTTTCAGTCTGTTGGCAAAGGCGTGCAGTGCAGGCAGGAGATATTTATATTATTCAGCAATTTAAAATGTTTGCGTTTGAGCGACTTGTTGAAGAGTAAAGATGTTTTATACTTCAGATGAAAGAAGTTTAGTTTTCAGGAAGAGGCATGATTTCAAGTAGAACAAAACATAAACAATGTAAAGCAGAAAAACCAGTAAATCAATTAGGATTCCCATACAATGAGCTGCTCAGCCTCTTAAAACTCTTGGCTAAACACAGGGCCTGAAGAGAGGGAGAGATAAAGAGAGGGAGGAAGGGAACAGCTAGAGTGCATAAACAGATGGTCACTTAGCTGGTGAACATTAAATAGACATCAGAGATGCTGTAGGCACATCTGGAGTGGCAGGAAGGTGGGTGCACAGAGCTGCAGATCTGTGGGTTAATTAGACCAGGGTCAGAACTTCAGTGCGTGTCTATGTTGGAAGCTCACAAATTTAACCTAAAAACACACTTTTGTCACCCTCCATTTGCAGTATTAGTGTCAGGTTTTGGTTTTATTTACTTAAAGGCTTACTCCACAGTTTCCCCTGAGGTGACAGTAAGTAGAGCAGAAGAGCAAATATTGTGTTTCTGGTTATGAGATTGTGTCTTGTTTACTAGTTTCTAGATGTTAAATTTCTTCTGAAGCAATTGGGAGAATCCCGTCCTTGACATACTTTAACCAGGTTTCCTCTGGAGGTCAGAGGCTCAGAACGTGTGTCCTTACAAATTATATTTATTTGACCCACCTGCCGAGTGTGCGTGCTAAAATAAATCACATCCAGCATTTAGCTGAATATTGTTGCTGCTCTTATAGAATCCATGGAAATATTCAGAAGGATGGCTTGTTGTTTATGTACAAATACATTCACAACTCTATCGGTCACATGACTGAGCACTTCCCATTTTTGCAACTCACATGTAAGAAATTAAACTGTGAAATGATTGTGCCTGTGTAACCAGATGTGATTTTAAATAGGAACTAAAGGTTGTAGTAAGATATAAGAGAAGACAACTCTTCTCCTTTATTATTATTACTCAGAGGGGAAGTCGTATGTATTTAGTCATGAATATCCTTTTCTTTCTTTTTTTCCAAACAGCACAGGCACCTGTTACACAAAGTTGGAAAGTTAGAAATATTTTCCACATCAAACTTGTGGAACAGATAAACTGTACATTTAACATATTTGGTTTTCAACGATAATGTTTTTTCTCTAGTATTTTACATCTTTAAATCCTCATACTTTAGTCCAAGAGGACAGTACTGCTACTGCTACACCCCCATAAGGCTGCGTACGTGAACCTATCCACCCTTCCTTGCTGGAGATGGGAGGTGGAGGCCAGAGCTGGCGCTGGTGTCGCTGCCCTGTGTTCTTTGTGGCTATGGAGGAGGAGGAGGGACAGGATTCAGAGTCCTGCGGTGGGAGGTTTAGTGCACTGAGTGGGCAGCAGCTCCAGCATCTGCTCCCTCTTAGCGGCAACCACACTGGGTGTTATTGTTCCCGACAGAGATGAAAAAAAAAAAGGGGGGGGGGGTGGAAGATGACATATGAGGGGAGAAAAGGGGAGCGGTAGCGAAGCATGGAAGGCAAGTTTAGAGAAGTTAAATAAAGACAAGGAGACGTGTAAATCTGATGAAGTTTTAGTGACTGAAAAATGAGTCGGAGAGAGGGAGCGGCAAGTCAGATGGGGGTGCGGGTCGATGGTGGTGGGGCGGGGTGGTGAGGGGTGTCTTAAAAGCATCATTAGAGAGTAGGTTTTACCTCCAGGCATGCTCACCCAATGACTCACACCTAGAGCTTGTTAGGGCTTCTACTCACCAGAGAGGAGGTCGAGTTCAAGGCCACAAGCGGGGTTGTGTGTCGGAACACGTGGTGAGAAATGGATAAATAAAACAACAAAGCTTCACATGTCTGACACTTTGGTTTCAAAAGGAAGGGGAAACCACTTCCAAAAATAAAACCCCAACTGTCATTCTTGTCTTC
Source organism: Haplochromis burtoni (assembly GCF_018398535.1). Lineage (NCBI taxonomy): Eukaryota > Metazoa > Chordata > Actinopteri > Cichliformes > Cichlidae > Haplochromis > Haplochromis burtoni. Next base: position 1,189,824 of record NW_024582404.1, on the reverse strand, counting down.
TGACTGCTGGAACAATAGCAGTTTTCTCTAAGACTGCCATTTAGCATTTTGAATTTTGTTGTTGGACAATGTGCTTATGAAGCAGTTTTTGGTTCCAACAAACTACAGATGCTGTTTACAAATTCCAAACTTTTTATTAATATACTCAGTATTTCTTTGTAACCACATTAAAAAGACAAAAACGTCATGATTATAATATGTTGTCCTCAGTGATGCAGCCTTGTTGGTGGGGTTCACACATGAAGACGGAAAGTTCCATCCATCCATCCATCTTCATCCGCTTTGTCCGGGGCCGGGTCGCGGGGGCAGCAGCCTAAGCAAAGAGGCCCAGACCTCCCTCTCCCCAGCCACCTCCTCCAGCTTGTCTGGGGGAACACCAAGGCGTTCCCAGGCCAGCCGAGAGATATAATCTCTCCAGCGTGTCCTGGGTCTGCCCCGGGGCCTCCTCCCGGTGGGACATGTCTGGAACACCTCACCCAGGAGGCGCCCAGGGGGCATCCTTGTCAGATGCCCGAACCACCTCAGCTGGCTCCTTTCGATGTGGAGCAGCAGCGGCTCTACTCTGAGCCCCTCCCGGATGGCCGAACTTCTCACCCTATCTCTAAGGGAGAGGCCAGCCACCCTTCGGAGGAAGCTCATTTCTGCCGCTTGTATCCGCGATCTCGTTCTTTCGGTCACTACCCACAGCCCGAGGCCATAGGTGAGGGTAGGGACGTAGATCGACCGGTAAATTGAGAGCTTCGCTTTTACACTCAGCTCCCTCTTCACCACGACGGACCGGTGCAGCGTCCGCATTACTGCAGCTGCAGCCCCAATCCAAGACGGAAAGTTGTTTATAAAAATGTTGAAAGTAGAAAACTGAGGTTCACAGCATGAAAAACAAAGCAGAATTTCAGCGTGAAAAGCTATCTACATTAGGATGTTATAGACCTTGTTCTGTCACCGAGGTCAAACAGGCTGTGTGCCGTTTGGCTGAACTCTGAATAAAACCACGTATTACACTCTCATTCTCACCCTTCTCCGGTTGTGTCTGTCCTTTTGGGATTTCTCGCACGTATCTGAAATGTTGGTAAGGTGTTAGTCTGCATGAATATGTGGAATGTGGGAATGGTTTTGGCTCTGGTAATCTGCTGACAGCTCTCTGTGTAAACAGCTATCCTGATAGACCAGGAATTATAAAGATGTCACCTGCCTTGCTGAATAGTAGAGTGGAGATTTTAGCTTACACCTGTAAGGTCAGCAGTTCATTGATGGCTTGTTCTGGGATTGTGTGACCGGTGCTGACCCTCGAATTGTCAAACGTACAGTACACATGTATGACTGAAAATGTGTTAGTCTAACTTTGGTGACTGATAAATAAAAGCACAGAAAGTCACTGTGGGTTAGTGAAATGTTCCCATCCCTTCACCCTTAATGAAACCTTACTTGAACCTTACAGAGATGCCACAGAACTGACAGCTGGTTTTGAATTAAATTCAAGGACCCTAACTTTAATGTGATGCTTCTCCATTCCTCTGTTTTTGTCACGCTATCTTTGCCTTCTCCAACAAATTCTTCCGGGAGATTTGGCACAGTGGAAAACAGAATTACAAACAAAGAGGAAGACCTAAAAGGAACCTGTTTAAAGGAACTGTGTCCAGGCCCCCCCACGAACTAAAGAGCAATCTAAAACGCTGTTACACTGAAGAAACTGGATTGTCTTCAGTTTGTTTTACAGTCATCAGCTATACATTAAAAATAATCTCATGATCTCAGTCTGTTTAAATCGAGACTTCAGTCGCGTCTGCGTCAGCCAGAGAAGTTCTGCACTTTGGCAGCTCTACTTTATTATTATTTATTTATTCTACATTTTCAGCTCACAGCAGCTTGCTCTGTATGTATCAACCATACTGTGCTTTTTAAAGAGCTCCTTCCAAACCTATATTGGTGTTTCACGACAATGTGAATTTTTATTCTTGGATAATATGATTTCCTTACACTTCAAATTTTGTCAAATCCCACCTGAGTAAAGGCTTCTTAAACCAATGTGGACATGTTACAATGGAAGGAGACTTACCATAAATCTGAGCGTGCTGGCATGAGCCTCTTCTTTCCACTGAAATATGGTTCAAAATCTTGGGTCTTGAGTCTGTGGGCGTAGTCTATATAGCCAGATACTTCCTGTCCAAGAGTATTATGATCCCTTATGAAAATGACCGACTGCAAAAAGAGAGAAAAAGAAGGAAACCCTCTGTGTAAATAATCATGACCATCAAACCTCTCCTGAGTAACAGCCAGTGAGGAAAAAGTCACTTGTGGAAAGATAGATGGGATCTGTTACAAATCCTCCCACTTTGAAATATAAAGGGTCGTGTTTTACTTTGAATCGGGTTCAAATCAGCAATGAGTCCAACTTATGTTATACTTCAATAGGCCTCGCTTGCAGAAGTGGGATGTCTACAAAATATCCTGCTCAGATACTAGCGTGGGACACGGTCTGAGTCCTTCCACTTACAGTAACTAAAGTCTGAGTTCCGTTCCAAAACACCTACAGCTGGGGGAAGAATGTACTTTTAAATGACATAAAAAATGAAGTGCTTAGTTAAAACTTGATGTTGTGTGTCATATAAGGACTCTTTGGTGGAAAGGGAGGGAGAGTCAAGTCAGAAAAAACCTATCCCGTAGAGGGAACCCTCTCTCATTGTTCCACTTGAGGTTTCGGTTTTTTTTTTCCTTATCCAGATTTCAGGGTTTAAGGACACAGGGTGTCATGTGTTGTGCACATTGTAAGCTCTTTGAAGCAAAGTTGTGATTTCAGACCAAGTCAGTCTAGTAAAATTACATGAAAATGACAGACCCATGCCATGATGTTTAAAGTCTTTGGACTTGGTCTGAAACAACTGAAAACCTACCAGACAGGCATAAATCAACAACTCAAGAGGGGTCCTATCAGGCACACAGGCAATCACCCTTTACAGTAGACTTCTAACAGCAGGGTTGCCAGTACATTACATTTATTTATGTAACAAAACAGTGCAGGCCTTGACAGAGACCACCAAAACTGGGAGCAAAATATAAGCTGAATGCCTGTTTAGCTTACAATATGAAATATCGCCTCTGTCAGTGCGCCCCAGGGTGGCTGTGGCTACAATGTAGCTTGCCATCACCAGTGTGTGAATGTGTGCCTGAATGGGTGGATGACTGGATGTGTAAAGCGCTTTGGGGTCCTTAGGGAGTAGTAAATACAGGCCATTCACCATAACACAGGATGTGCAGGCGACACTTGGGCCACCTTAACTCAAACACGATCTGATTAAAACACCATGAACAGGTTTAGATTCTTCACTGCCAGTAAAACACATACTTCTAAGGACAGCTTCATGACTGCTCATCATGTCTTTGAAATGAGTTCAAACTAGACACAACCTGAGAAAAAAGATGATGACGAATGGTTCTGTCACTGGAATCAGACAAAGCAAATGGAAGCCAAGTTGTCCAAACCCCCTCAGGCGACAGCCGAACATGAAATGATCTTTTCATGTCGATTCGATGGTTTCGATAACACAGGATGACAATGCGTGGAAAGAACTGAACAGGAGACACACTCAGGTGTGAAGAGGTTGTTTTGTCTGCCGTCACAAAGACAAGAAAGCAGCTTTTCTTTCTGTCTTTTCTGCCTCGTCTTGAGATAGGAGAAGTCTTTTTGTGGCCGACTTGTTTTGTTTACTCTGAGCATGAATGAGTCCCACTTCTCGGCCTACAGTAACACAGTAAGAGGATCCTTGTGGAATACCTCAGCTAGTGATATCACATTTGTATAGCTGTCAGGACACGGGCCATCTGCGGATCCCTTTACTAAAAAGGCATGAGATAACTAGCACTCCAGAGCTCAGACGAAAAGAGGGCTGCTTTCTCTCCACCTCTCAAACGTTTAAAACAGATGCTATCAGGTTCACAGCTGGCTGGAGGACTGAGCCATATACCCTATCTACTGGCTTCTGTCCTCCTGCAGCCAGCCTTGAAAAGACATCATCAGGTGGACCCAGCAAAGACAAAGATGGTCAGAAATTCTGATTAAAACAATAACAGTTTAGCTTGTCTTTGGGGTGCAAACAAAAAAAAATAGTCCACAATTTTCAGTGTCCTCAGTTTCACACTGTAACACTTAAAACGTCTCATTTTTATACAGCCTTCAGCTCTTAGATGTGTTCAGGTCTTGTCAATCTGAGTGGACGTAACTGCAACAAGGTTATATCATGATATTAACAATACGCATTGTGTGTACCATCATGTGAATTTAAAAGTTACCTCTTGGATCAAAATGCAAGAGGTAACTCTTGTTAAGTTTTTTTCCTTAACAAGATATTTTCATGTAATTTATTTTTCATGGAAACTGTGGGGATTCTTTGGTTGTGTAATACTTTATCCACTTGGAATTTTACTTTCAGGCCAACGCGAATGGACAGGTCATGGACAGAATCATGGTACTTATTGGACACATTGTAAATGTAACACAATGTAAATGTAACACGTGGGGGAAGTTCCCCAATTTACAATTCATTTGATCAGGTTCTGTTCCACTTTAGTGTTAATCTAGAGAAGCTGCAGCACTATGAGGAAGTTAGTCAAAGTCTGCCTAATTGTCAATACCACAACACATAATGGACATAGAGTGTTGTTCCTTTTCAACCTACAAGGTGCATATGCAATATGGGGTACAGATATAAAATCTATTATACTGTTGTAATAATAAGAAGTACTGACTGTATGACTGAAAAGGATTATATACAGTAATCAATGATCAAGATCAACATAACTTTTATTTGAAAAACAAACACTAAGTTTTCAAATTTGATACGAGGCTGCCAATGAGACTTTTCTACAAGAGATGGAGAACCTAAGGGTCTGACTGCTCAGATGATCATATAATCCCATTAGCCAAAAATAATGTATTTTTATTCAGATTTTGCAAAGACAACTTTCCATTTGTATTGTTAGTATGACTTGTAAACAAAATATATTAAAAGATTTTCTCCGTTTTTGGCTCTGCTTATGATTTTCACCAAGTAGACCAGATTATGCAAATAATCGTGTTTGGAAGTAAAATCAAAAATCCCACAATGTACAAAAAAATAATGGTCGGCGAAGGTACTTGCTCAAAGTTTCTCATGGAAAAATGATGACATGACAAATCCTTTTATTTCTTAGGCTCTGGTGTTTTATTCAAAGTTTGTCTGATATTAAGACCTCCTGAGTTTCTGTACTGTTTACCTTATTTTGAGTTGAGTAAATGGTAAATGGCCTGTATTTATATAGCGCTTTACTAGTCCCTAAGGGCCCCAAAGCGCTTTACATATCCAGTCATCCACCCATTCACGCACACATTCACACACTGGTGATGGCAAGCTACATTGTAGCCACAGCCACCCTGGGGCGCACTGACAGAGGCGAGGCTGCCGGACACTGGCGCCACCGGGCCCTCTGACCACCACCAGTAGGCAACGGGTGAAGTATCTTGCCCAAGGACACAACAACCGAGACTGTCCAAGCCGGGGCTCGAACCGGCAATCTTCCGATTACAAGGCGAACTCCCAACTCTTGAGCCATGATCGCCCCAACTGCATTTCAAGACTGTAGTAGTTACACTAAAATGTGACTAAAATTTTAGAATTACCAACAAATGCAACAGTATTTAAAATGTTTTGTTTACTTAGTATTTCTCTTTCTGTAAAAGTTTATTTTTTTGTAGTATAACTTCTTGAGAAAATAGTCTTTGACATAAGTTTCTGGAAAATTAGAACTGAAAATTATATCAAATCAATATGGTCCATCCATCAAAAACAAGCCACTGCATATTTCTGGAACTAGAATTAGGTGGGTAAAGAGTCACTTCACTCACAGGTCGCAGGGAAAGCAGAACAAACGAGTCAGACTCTATTATTTGCTCCAAACAAGCAACATGAGTTTCCAGCCGCCTTGTAGGAGGGAGCAGGGGGACCTCCACCTTACACCATGGAAAACAAGCGGAGGCCTTACATCACCTGCTAGCAATTACCAAGAACAGGTGCTGTGACCTCACAGGGCGGCGAGTAAGGGGCCCCACTTTATGGCAAACATCAGTCTATTTAATGCTTGAGCAGCTGAGCGCTGAACTAGTCTCAGGTAGAGATTCCAGCCTTTTGTGATACTCAATATTCAGTTTGAAACTCTTTTTTTTTTTTTTTTGTACGCGAGTGAAGTATTACCTGTGGCCACGAAACACAACAAACCATCTACAAGTTCTTTTGACTATACAACCTTAAAAAAGTCCAAATAAAAGCACTTCCATACAAAAGTAAGCATGTTTGTTAGTAAGCAGGATTTTTGAGGTTTGTGACAAATTGAGAGGAACTCAATACCTCCTTGACACACACATGTAAATTACTCCACATGCTGTTGGCCTTTCTTTCAAAGCCCCATGGACGTACAGTTTGAGAGGGCTATACAAAATCAAATCACATCAAACAGAAGCTGACAGGAGGTCTTCCTTTGTGCTTTGACAATGTTCTACAGGTGGGGACACAATGGCCAGACCACTTGAAATCCTGCAGAGGAGCATGAGACATCTGAATGTGTGTGTGACTGTAGATGTTTGCCTGTGTAGTGGGTACGACACAGAAAGAAAGAAAAATGCCAAATTAGAGCTGAATAGAGCTAAGTGGCAACAAGGAAAGTGAAGCTTCGATTTTAGAAGCCACTTAAATATGTCTGTAGGATAGATGGAGGCAACCATAGATCAGGAGATCGAGAGAGTTGTCCAGTAATCGGAACATGAGTAGTAGAAGTGCCCAGCTGGAGAAGAAAAGTTTCATTTCCAATAGTTTGTGTTTTGCCCCATTTGTTACTTATAACCTTTTAACGCTTTTCTTTTACTTCAGCCCAGAACCGGTTTGATCCTGGTTCTGATGGAGGTCTCTTCCTCTTAAATGGGTATTTTCCTGTCCAGAGGGTCACCAAGCACGTGGTCAAAGGTGCGATTGTTGGGGTTATAGAGTTTTACCTTGCAATATGAAGCACCTTAAAACAAGTGTTTCTGTGAACTGCTGCTATAAAAATACAACTCCATTGATTAAAATATTTGAATATACTATATATAAATATAGTTGAAATGGCTGGTGAGTGTTATTATCTTTTGAAGTACCACATATCCTTTAATCTAATGATTCCTTATTTAAATTTTAAGTCAACATTGCTTTTGGTCAGTCAATGAGTGAAATCTGAGAAAACGCAAAATAAAACAAGACGAAGCACATTAATTCACTTCAATTCAATTTTATTAATACAGCACCAAATCAAAACAACAGTCGCCTCAAGGTGTTTTATATTGTAAGGTAGACCCTAAAATAATACATACAGAGAAAACCCAACAATCATATGAACCCCTATGAGCAAGCACTTTGTCGACAGTGAGAAGGAAAAACTCCCTTTTAACAGGAAGAAACCTCCAACAGAACCAGGCTCAGGGAGGGTGGGGCTATCTGCTGCGACCGGTTGGGGAGAGAGAAGGAAGACAGGATAAAAGACATTAATTAATCAACTCGGCATTCAGTGGATCTGAACGGTTTTAAATCTAGCGACTGGACTGTAATTCCCTGTGTGTAGGGCTGGCTCTGATGTATTTTACTTGTTGTGTTAGGTAATAAGAGAATACATAGGTAAAGCAAAGAATTCATATTGAAAAAACAAGTGTTCCACTAAAAATAAGAAACAGAGTAATAAAATAGGCTGTAATGTAATGGTCTCAAATAGTGAAACAGCAAAATGTATTATCTTTTGCACGTTGTACACAATCTCACATAAATAAAATCATATCAGTAAACCTGGGTAGAGAACTGATTGTTTACTACCACCTTCACCAACCCCTCTCCCCCATCCCAAACACACACACACACACACACACACACACACACACACACACACACACACACACACACACACACTGACACCACCAACCTGTCTGAAGGCCCTCATGGCCTCCACTTCCCCCATCCTTCAGCCCACACCCACATGCCCCCAGTCCCTGGGAACAATCCTGCAGTGTCAGGGAGCCGTGCAGGTGTCTTGCGGTGTCAGCTGCCATACTGTTTATTATTGGTAGGCTACGCTTTAGGAGGAATCCCGGGCCATCACTAACAACTGTGTAAATTTGTTGGGGTAAGGAAAACATGGCCTGTACTGCAGGAATGTTTTGAGGTGAGAGCCCTTTTTTTGGCTTTACCCTTGTCCCCTTTCTGGATATTCCTTGAGAAACATATGTGTGTTTGTCAGAGGGTTTAAGGAGGGGTTCAGGAGTAGGATAAGGTGGGGGGGGCTCATTGCTTATTTGACTTGGAAGTGACTTCACACAGGCTGCTTGTGTAATAGATGCAATGGCAGAAACCATATGTGGTGAGGTGTGTTGCATCTGTGGGGATCTACCCGAATTACACATCCTGTAGGACATGTGATCCAGAGCCCGCGTTCACTTACTTGAAAAGTGTAGGCAATAAACCAGGTCAAAGCAGTCAGTAACCTACATTAGCCGGCACTAATGGCAGTGACTTAAAAAAAAAAAAAAGAAAGCAACGCTAACAACTTACTCAATAATCTTAGCAACCAGGCTATGTGCATGACATGCTAATCGTTCCAAACAGCTTTGCTTCTGAAAAGGCTTCACCAAATCTGAACTGGCCTGATAATAATGGCTGTGCTGTGGAGCAGAAACCTGAATAGAGAACCCCCCCTCTCTTTTTAGGTTTAAGAGTTTAAGTAAAAACATTATATTAATATATATTTTGTTGCAAAACAGTAGACAGACACAAGGACAGGGAGGAGAACAAAAAACACAAATACAAAACATGCAAACACAGGAGAAAGTATGAGTCATTGTGTATTTTTACCCCAGGAGGCACAAACAGGTCCTCTATCCTCTTATTATAAGTGGAGAGCGGGTGGAATCTGAGTCAAACTTCAGGTTCTGGGCATCCACATCTCCGCTGATCTCACTTGGGCCCACAACACCATCGCACTGATAAAGAAGGCCAGCAGCAGCTGCACTTCCTCAGTGTCCTGCGGAAGAATAACCTGGACCAGAAGCTGCTGCTGGCCTTCTACTGCTCCTGAATGGAGAGCGTGCTCTCCTCCTGCCTGGGTGTTTGGTACGCAGGGGCCACTAATGAAAACAGGAAAGCCTTAGAGGGTAATTAACACCGCCCCAAAAAAATCACTGGCTTCCCTCTGCCACCCCTGGAGACCATCGCCAGATCCTAATGTCTCAGGAAAACCAGGGCCATCACAGGTGACCCCTTGCACCCCGCCCACCACCTGTTTGACCCGCTGCCTTCTGGTCAGCGCCTCAGGTCAATCAGGTCCCACACCTCCAGACTCACAAACACTTTTTTCCCCTGGGCCATTTGGACTGTTAACAAACACAACCCCCATCCCAAACCCCACCCCTGCCCACCCACCTCACCAATCTGAGCCATGGTGTGAGTAACTTTCATCACTCAGGCGAATCACACACAGCCTCCTTCAGACCAAGTCTTTTCTTTGCATTACCTCTGAGTACTTTGCAAGTATTTTGTTCTCCAATGTGTGCCTTTCTCTTATTTATTTATATATATATATTTATGTTGTTTTGGATATATCCCTCTTGATTGTATACATTTTCCTGTTTGCTATTCTTCCTGCTGTTTACTACTTATATTTTATTCCAGAGCAGTTGTTGTGGAGCACCTACAATGTCGTTGCACATGCATGTACAATGACAATAAAGGTCTATTCTATTCTATCTTGTTATTGTGGCTCACAGCAGCCTTTTTTAATCAAATTGTGATTTTTCTTTCATGTATTCCCTGCAGACGAATCACTTCTGGTAAAGAATAATTGACCTCAGTAATGACCCAAACCCTAGCACTGAATTCTAATGCTAACCTAATGTTGAAGGCAGGCAGAAAGCATGTTTTGGTTTGGTTTTTTTTGTAAAAACTGCAAATAGATTTGATGTGTATCCCTCAGAATGATTATTATCTTTTGTCACAATTGCCAGGGTTTGGAAGAACAGCACAGAGGTTGGGGTTGAAGTCATCACCTATGATTAAACTACTGAGACCACAAAAAATACTTACATGGTTTAAATTGCTATGAATTCATTCTACGAGCCAGCAGCTGAATTCAGTGTGTATCAGAGCTATTTTGAAGAGACTTTAGGTAACGAGCTACAAAAATACCACAACACAGAGGCATCTAATATATGCAATGATTAAAATGTGTTAGTTTGCGTCTTACAAGAGCAGGTACAAGAGCAGAGGGTTGTGAACTGTTTGTGCATTGCTAGCCATAATCTGTTGAAGCAGTCTTTAGCATACCCTTTCATCACAACCCTCAACCACTGATATATTGCAGCCACCCTTTCCAGTGAATGCTGCTGCATTAACCCACAGCTGAGTGGAATTTTAAAACAGGTCTATAACTACAAAAATAATAAATAAATAAAGCTGGTAACTTCTGCTCAGCAGCTTTAATGGGAACAACTTCTATTCTAAACCTCGCCATTTTCGTCTTATCATGTTATTGGCTTATCTTACCTTATAGAAAAATAAAATCTTTAATTTACAGATAAAAGATGTAATTGCCTTAACAGACGCTGTAGTATATGTATGCAATAAGGATTGGAAATAATCAAAAGACATTTCTTTTTTTCTCTCACTTATAATTACAGGGTGTGTCTCTAGACAAATGTCTTGGCACCGGATGCAAAAATGCACAAGTGAACTGTTCAAAAGGACTTCAAGCTCTACACTGTGGTTTAATGTTATATCTGTATTCACTTAAGGCACTGCACAAAGGCTGGTCAGGCCACACAAAATGGTACAAATATTTTTTAAATGATTGTATGAAAAGCACCGAGCTAAAAGAGTTTTAGGTCGTCACAGAGTGTATGCAAACATGCTTTTGTTGCTAAAGACCATAAAAATGTCCAAAAGTGCACAAAAGACAGAATACAGTGTTTTGAAGTCATGCGACCTAAGGTCCAGAATAAATTTTTTATAATGCACAGTATGTTTGGATATATTTTCCTGGACATGCATGAGATTCTAGGTGGATGTTAAAATACAGGATATCTAATTCTGGTTTAGACGTCATTTCTGAAAAAAAACAAAAACAAAACAAAAACATGTGTTTACTTTATTTGCTCTTCAAATGCATCCATAAACAGATTACATGACTGTTTGCGCAAGAAATAAAGTAAATAAATCCAGAAACAGGTGTCCTGCTGTTGAGCTTTCTAAACACCCAACAGTGGACAGCTACACCCACTGAGGTTAGCCGTACGGGCAGAACAACTATGGCCAAATACCAAAGAGGAAGCGGCTCAGTCAGTCAGCAAGGAAAGGCAAGGCAGCTAGCTCAACCCTTGGCTGCATTGGCCTCTGTCTTTTTGGAGAACCCGCCAGTAAAGCCATCACCACAAAATAAGTGGCTTGAACCCACACACTTCAAATTACAGGGCACTCGAAATCAGAAAATGCTATCCTGCTTTTTGCAATTGATGTTTTAGAAATTCTATTAAAACCTCCTCAGTTGGGCCCACGGTGCAGCTCTGCAGTTTTTCCTCTGACTGCATCAGTTCATATCGACTGGAGCCACTCTGAGTGGAGTAGACACAACTCAATGAAAACACTGTAGAAAACCCAATATATCAGTTTAGTTTCTAATCTGGAACTAAGAAGGGAGTGTGTATGAGCAGTAAATGCAGGCCTATTATGAACAAGCCGCGTTCTTTTGCAAGATCAACATCAGTGAATCATCTGCTATGCACCTCGATGTATCAGGAAGGAGTTAAGTTTAAAGAAAAGGCTTTTACTGCTGCTGCTACTTCATGATGGCCAAAACGTCACTGTTAAATTAATAGACAGAAAGACAGTAAAGTTTTAGAATTACTCTGCAGCCTGCTAAAGAAGAGAAAAAGGTTTGAAATATTTGGCAGGTGGCATACATTTTCCTGTTCCCCACAACTGCAGCTGATAAAGGCCTTCCCCATATGGAGAGTAAGCTGTCAGCCTGACAGGTGGCATCACTTACAGCGCTCGGTGCAGTGCCCTGTAACAGAAACAGGGTAAAGTTTCTACTCCCGAGAGGAGAAAAAAATCCTGGCCCTACAGTAAATTAGTCGCATGCCTGAATTCAGAGAGGAATTACGGGTTGAGAATAGCAGGCGGGTCTGGCACATGTGGTCGCAACACAAATCAGTCAAACGCCATCTCAGCTACGGATTTCAGACACCAAAGTGACCATGCGAGGCATATCTTTTCCCTCCCCTCCACTCCTACAATCATTTTCCACATTCCACTGGCTTTTAAATTACCAGTGGGAAGAAGAATACAAGTTTAGCCCAAAATATATGTGAGAGTAGTGCAACAAAGCTGCTTGTCCACTAGCAAGTTTGCAAATCACAGTCTAAAAGAGCGATGGTGTCATTAACTTTGTGGCCACTTTAATCCTATTTAAGTAGAGATAATCTTTTATTGCACAAATTCTATGCTAAACCTGGTTGGCTGACACAACCGTCCATGTATAGAAGGAAAACAACATTTCTTTAAGCCTTCCTACTTTACTTCTACTTTAAAACAGCTAATATTCTTTAAGTCTCGGTGCAAACAAGGTGTAAATCTGCATGTCTTAAACCTGAAAAAATCCTCAGTTTATGACAGTTTGCTTCAGCAGTAACTAAGAAATTCAAGATTCCACATCCATAATGACCAGTGCTTTTTATATTTTAAATTGCAGCATCATCGTTTATGCAACATCTGTATCGAATATAGTTGATGAAGACATTGTGACATCACTGGAAAGCAAGGTCCAGCTGTGAAAACTCGAGGTCCACATTTAGGTTACCAACATCTTGGTGTTTGCAAACTGGATGCAATGAGTGAGGGGCGGATCTGACTGAGAAACAAAAAGCATACCCTGCTTTATCGTCCATTTTCACTCTAATGGGGACTATGATTTACAAACAAAACATATACATTAATTTTTAAACTAGCGAATGGGTGAACAGAAAGTTTTCTCAGGTTAAATAGCAAGAAAGCCAGAGGACAGTTTCTCATAAACCCATATACAATCAGACATCTTAACTGCAGGAGTACCCCCACGCCCCCCGGTTAAAGACAGTTTAAGGCACAGCAATGGGATTCATTTTAGACTATTTGTTTGTAGCAAAAATATTCATATTTTTTATGTTGTAAAATTGTTATTAATATTGATATTGATATGTACATTTACCAAAATACATGTGGTGGGCTGACCAAAGGCACCTTTTTGTAATCTTTTGTAAGCTTTTAAGGTAGGACAGACAAAAACATCTAATTTACCCATAATTTCCTTCGGGATTAATAAAGTATTCTGATTCTGATTCTAATCACCCATCAATAGCTTCAGTTTTCAAAACCACACTCTACCTTCATCTGTTATATGTAATCTTTTGTTAAATATTCAATTTGTCTAAGATAAGACTCAGAGTTTTACTTATTAATACAGCATAAATAAACCTTTCAGCTTGACTTGACTACTGCAGTAGTCACTATAATACTGTAACATTGCTTCTTATTGTGTAATTACCTCAGCTTTACACTTTACAGAAATCCTTGCATACCACGAGTCATCTTAGAGTTATAGTTTAATCTTGCTTCCCTCCAATCAGATTTTTAGGGCAGTTATTCATATTTTTCCTGCAAATTACATACATGACGATTGATTTTTATTTTTGTAACTTCTTTTGGGGGTTTTAACTGTAACAGTGACATTTACAACTCTATCCATCTTTCAAGAAATCTCATTTTTCCAGGTCAGTTCAGGCCTCCACTTCTGACCACATGCCCATCGTTGGCACAGACATTAAGAAAATCTTTCAGTGTTCTACAGACCAGAAGTTGCTTTGCAAACACAGGTATTTTCTGTGCTCTGGGCTTCTTTAGGAAACAGTTTTATTTTGAGACCCATCCTTATTAAAACAAGATTTTTATCATCTGTACCAAAGACTGCAGGGTACAAACTGTGGTATACCACAACTAGCAAAACAGTCATGAAGTTCAGATCAAATATACTGAGGATGTGATTCAAAACTTGAGCATAATATGAGCATATTCATTGTTAAGAGTGATGTTGAAGGCCCCACCCTATTTTATTTTATTCAAGGGTACAGAATACAGTATAAACAAAGAGAAAGCCCTTTAATAAGTTCTAGAAAATACACAAACCTCTATTATCTCAAATCATTACTGATCACCTTTAAGATCTGGTGCATTAGGGGCCAGGAAAACCAAGAATTCTTTGTTTCTATAAATTCTATCTCCTTGTGATTTCGTGATATAGAAAGTGGATCACATGGAAACTGTATTTTCTCGACAGGATTATTATTATTATTACAAAAGATGAACACACCTAAACACAAAAAGAAGAACTTCCTGACTTACTTCCAGAGATCTGCTTGTGCAGGTGCATGAAATTACCAACAGCTTATGAGCAAGCATTTATGAAAATCTGAGTCCTTGAGAACCTGTTCATGAATGCCTGACACACAAAACTTGAGGTTTTCTTGTCTTTGTTTTTCGGTGGGAAGCTGCTCAGAATGTAAGCTGCTGTGTTTTCTTGGCGGAACAAAGGCGAAGACCTTCAGGTAACTGTAGCCGTGCTGAGGATTTGATTTCTTATACATCTGTGTGAAAATGGGCCATGCAAGTAATGTTGTCATCTGTGCTACATGCTGTACCATCTGTAACAACTGATTTAAGTTGTTTTCACTGAAAGAGTTATGATAAAAAGGGACCAGGAGAACCTGAATGACTGAATGTTGCACAAACTAGTCAGTAACTTTCTGTGAACACCGCTTTCTCAGCTCTGTCACATGTGATGAAGACAGTTTGCAGTGTAAACTATAGGGTTGAAGCCAGGGGGAAAAGAAGAAACAATCGAAAAACCTCACGTTTCAAATTTGAATGCATTTCAAACAATACCTAAACACAAATGCAAATGCATGTGATCGGCCAGTCAACATCAGCCAGGCTCTAACAACACGCCAAGATGGCCAGTAGTTACATAGTTCATTCTTTTTTCTTCTACCGCAGTGGATGCCTCCACCTGCACCTCCACCTCTCCCTAGCATGCTCTTCTGTCACACCTGCCTCCTTCACTACATCCATGAATCTTCTCTCTGGTCTTCCTCTTTCCTCCTGCCTGGCAGCTCCATCTTCAACATCCTTTGTCCAGTATGTCCACCATCCCTTCTCTACACCATTTCAACCTCGTCTAGAACTTTGTCTACAAAATACTCAATCTAAGCTGAGGAACTCATTTCTAATCCATCCTGGTTATTTCCAGTGAAAATCTGTCTGCCACCTCCAGCTCCGCCTCCTGTCTTTTTGTCCGTGCCACCTGCTCCAAACCATAAATCATAGCAGATCTACCATCTTGTAAACCTTTCCCTTTCACTCCTGCTGCTATCCTTCTGTCACATATCATCCTATCCACTCCACCCTTCCTGCACCTTCCTCTTCATCTTGTGCACTGTCTGTTGCTTTGGATGGTTAATCCCAGGTATTTAAACACATCTTGCTTCACTACCTCTGCTCCTTGTAGCTTTACCTGCAACTGTAGCACCTGTCTCCCTCCCATTCACACACATGTATCGCTGCTTCTTCCTCTCACTGAGGATCATAATGTCGCATCACCACACAAGTTAAGACATTTGTTAAAATGTCTACCTTCAACAATACACATTTGCAAACAGAACAGACTTCTATGGACAATTTTCCTCTTCATGATAACTGCAAGAGGGTGAATGTTATCAAAACTCACCTGTCTGGATTTTGTTAAGGCTTAAAGCTCATTTAAACTGGATTTCTCTACTGTGTTTGCACTGATGGCGCCTTTTAAAGTTTTTCCAGTTGAATTATCTAAGCAATAATATGGCTTGCTGGTGGTAAACTATATCATATGATATATTATTGTATTTGCTAACCAATCTGGTTCTTCAAAAAGAAGAAAACATTTAAATCAGATTGAGATGCTTTGGCACGTTCTTATGATGGAAAACCCTCCGGTTTGGCTGAATGAAACAAAAATTCTGCTTGGAAGAGTGGGTGAAAATTCATCCACCGAGAGTGAAAGACTCATTGCAAGGTGGGTGGCACAAACAGTTATTGGGTTTAGGGGGCAATTATGTCTGCACATGGGGCCAGGTAGGTTTAGACAACATTTTTCCTTCAATGAGTGAAATCATCATTTAAAAACTGTATTTGTATTTACTCTGGTTACCTTTGTCTAATATTCTAATTTGTTTGGTGATCTGAAACTATGCAAAAAAAAAAGAAAAGTCAGTAAAGGGGAAAGTAAAGTAGAAGATTTTCTGCATGTTATGTGAAACTGAGTAATAGCTACTAAACACATTTTATGAGCTTCTATGAACTACAGTATGACAGCATCTCCACAACTGGCCTAAACCAAGATGACATACAGCAAATGATGCAAAAGTCAAGATTACAAAAATTCTTGAATCATTTGGCTGGAATCGGGAATTCATCTTAGTGGGTCCGAATACTTATTATCACCTTGGGGACAAATAACTTTAATGTGGTTTAAGTTGTCGTATAGTTACTCAGAGTGCAGCTATGCAGAAATTACACAGTGCCCGTAGTTCTAAAGTAGGCTCGAACAAGGCTGCCACAAACAACTTTATTTTTGAGTGCACTCCCTTCCTGTTATTTGAGACGGATGTTTTAACAGATTTTTGAGTGGAGGCAAATACATGTTACATTGGTCAGCTGCATCTGCAGCTTAGAAGATACAGCAGTGCCCTGGCTCACAAAGTCACTATTTTAAGCGGAGATGTTGGCTACAGTAACCACATGACGATGATCCAGCAGTAGTAAACACATACCAATCTTTCACTGCAACACTTAGTAGAATTTAAAGGGCGACCAACAGCTTCTATAAGGACTGCTGGTATCTGAAGATTCACTTCATACTTCTGACAATATTTAGTCTTTGCTATGTGGCGCAAACGTTATGAACCAAAAGCTGCTCTCTAACATAAAATTAAATGTCAACAAATTTAAGCCTAGATTTTTACGTGTACATGTGTTACACTCGTCCATTATCAGTTTCCTGGTTTCTTACTTCAAATCCACTACACAAATTAAAAGCAAAGATCTCAATAATGTAAGGCAAACATACATCTTACTTCATTCTGTTGCAGTGAAACAAAGCAAATGCATTGCCAGGATTGATAGTTTATCTGTTCTAGTCAACACAGGAAGTAAAGTCAAACGCCAATGTCTTTATGAGACAGTGTTAAAAAAAAGTTGTCAAAGGGTTGTTTATATGGCATGAAGAAAAAAAATCAAAAGACTTCAAAAGCCAACACAGGTGTAGTAAATACAAAAAAAGAAAAAAGGATGCTTTGAGGGAGCTGACCACTGTGAAAACACTCTTGCAGAAATCCCCTGAGGCATAATTATTTTCCTTCCTTCTTTGTCTTGGACAAAGGTTAGTTTTGCTTTTGTCAGATGAAGAGAGACTAAGGGGTTTAATGTCTTTATTTCCCACGTTTTTACCTGACTACATGTCTGCAATGGTCCAAATGTGGTGAAGTTGCTCACTCGTTGTGTAGAAATATTGCTTCTTGAGTTTTATATACACTGAGCAGTAATGCGACGCTGTCTCACACAGTTTGGATGCTGTGTGAAATGTTCTTAAAAAGATAATCCAATCATCTGAGGATCAGTTACACAGTGCTTAATTCAAATTTTTGTTAGAAATGTATATCACTTTCACTTTGTGTCCTCAGGGCGGCTTTGCAAACACTGGCATGGGCAACTTGCAAATGTTTACTTTATTAAGGCTGAAGAAAATATCCCAGAAAACACAGTATTATAAACAATTTTAACATTAGAAAGCAAAAAATAAAGTCACAGTTTCCAAACACTTGCAGTGCTACTGGTGTGAAATTCAAAATAAGTATATACATTTTCAAGAATAAAAAAGTCGTAGTTTTATTTTACACAGCATCTCAACCTATTTTAGAAACAGTGCTGTCTAAGGGTTGGCTTGTATGGACTCATGGACTGAAAACTACAGAAATGCCGCAGCATACCTGACACAAGTAAAAACAAGATTTTGGAAATGTTACAGGATCAACGAAATGCCCTCTTGTGCCCTCTTGTCCGAATCTTGCTGGTGCAAGATTTCCAAATGCCACATAACTCAAAACCGTGACCAACCACATAAAGCTGTAAAAATTACTGAATCTCAAAGTCATTTCCTCAACATCTTGCATCCTCTGAGACAGGAAGCCACACAGTAAATGCTTAGAAAGCTTCAGCTTGATATTGTTTACCACAATCTAAACACCAAGCTTTCATTTCAACTCACATGTTAGGTTGCATTGTGTTCATGGGACAAACCCCCCCCCCAAAAAAAATTCTCAACATTCTCCAGGTCGAGAATCGGCACCAACAAAGACTTTGGTACAGGACTTTCAGAAAAATGGAAAACTGTAATGTCTAAATACTAATATGTTTCAGAACACATGTGGACCAGATTTTGCTCCTAAAGATGAAAGTCTTGAAAGGTTAAATAAAATTGATATTCTCCTACAATGAAAGAATCCCACATGCTTGAAATCCTTAACATTACAGTTCAATTAATAATTATCATATTTCATTTTAAACACTTTCTTTTTATCCACTGAATCTTTGAATTGAATGTAGCAAGTCCCCACAGAACAGGTTGCTACCTAAAACCCTAACATGACACAAGCACTATAACTGATTTGATTAATTTCTTGAGGTTTGATAGAAAGGCATCCATCCATTAATTCCGCTTATCCATTCAGGATCACAGTTGGGCTAGAGCAGGGGTGTCGAACTCCAGGCCTCGAGGGCTGGTGTCCTGCAGGTTTTAGATCTCACCCTGGGTCAACACACCTGAATCAAGTGATCAGTTCATTACCAGGCCTCTGGAGAACTTCAAGACATGTTGAGGAGGTAATTTAGCCATTTAAATCAGCTGTGTTGGATCAAGGACACATCTAAAACCTGCAGGACACCGGCCCTCGAGGCCTGGAGTTCAACACCTGTGGGCTAGAGCATATCCCAGCTGTCCATGGCAAGAGGAGGGGTACAGCCTGGGTAGCTTTGCCAGTCTAAATGGAAAGGCATGCCAGCTTAAAAAATACTTTTTTGACAGTAGAAAGCCACGATTTTGATTTAGACACTAGATTCTATATCTTACATTTAACTCCTATTAGATAAAAAAAAGCAACCAGTAGCAGCTACTGTGTGCTGACAGCATCTAGTAAAATAAAAAATTGCTTGGATTTAGAATGATGAAGAGCATCACTTTGCTCAAGCACACATGTTCTCTACTTAGTTTACTTGTTCTTAGTAAACTGTCAATCTTTTGACAAGAAATCAGACTTCAAAGCCACTGGGTGGGGCACAATTTCCTCCTTAAATGTTTGGAGATTAGTTTGATCTTAGCAAATCTACCACAGCGTGATTTGCAGACATGAAGCCATTACCTTCCTGTTCAAAGCAAGTATGCTATGCATTATTATACTTGTCTTCAGAGACGTTTCAACATTTCACATCTCCAGGATCCCCATTTGAAATGTTAACATTTGCGGTGCGTGTCTGTCACAGCAGGCTTCTCTTTGAAGGTTTGAAGTGAGCAAGCACTTTTCTAATTGTCAGCTCTTGCTCCCAGTGCACATTAATCTGGCCAGTGCAGCTGGGGATTAGATCCAAACTGAGGGGAAGTCCCTACTTGTTGATTTCACGTGAAATACAGATACAGACACAAACACATCTGCATGTGCATATGCGTGTGCATAAAAGTGCACACACAATATTGATTCCAGTCCATGAGCTAATGAGAAGCAGCCTTTCTAACCACACACTGCTTATGACACGATGGAGTTCCACTGTATTAAGTCTGTTAACATTTAAGCATATAAGTGAGTCAAGCCAGGAACCTCCACTGAGCTAAAGGCGGCAGGGTGGCCTTGTGGTTGCAGCAACCACCTTGTAACTAAAAGGTCACAGGCGTGATGCCTGCCCATATGTAGATCAACTGAAATTGAGACCAAACTTATTCACATTAACGTTCCCTAAATGCCAGATGAATAACAAATGTGTCAAATTGCGTCAGGATTTACTAAAAGCCATGAAGACCATTTTTAGGTGATATAATGTTTTTCTGAATATAATTTCAAAAATGAAAAGCCAGTTTTCTAACAATGATTTCCTGCCTTGATCCACTAATGACATGCTGTTCCTAATGCATTCTTGGTCTTTGCAGCAACTTTAACTAATCTGTGCAGCAGGTGTTTTCTTGAGGTAATCCAAGAGATTAGTTGGTGTGAAAATGCAGTTATAAATACCCTTTTTTTTCCTGGGGGAAGAACCCTAGACTCTCCTGCCAATTCTAAATACTTTCAAGATTGGTTAAAATATAACCAGGCACCCATAATTACCACTATTTTGTATAATATAAACATCTGGTCCTGCTGTTATTTCGTGATAGATCGTTGACATTAAGGCAGCAATAACAGTGCACCTAAGTCCAGGATAGTGTACAAGGAAGTAAATCAGGTGATTATTTCAGGTATTCACAGGGCTTCACTTGTTCCACAGGATTATTCCAAAATGGATAAAATTGATTTTTCAACTCAACGTTTTACACACACAAACCTCTTAATGAGAAAAAAGTTTGCTTGAAATTCTTATAAATGATAAAAAAACAGACTAAAAAAACCAAAATATGATATGTATATGAATATTCACAGCCTTTGCAATGACACTGCAACTTCATTTCAGTCCATCTGTGG
The DNA here is from genome assembly GCF_018398535.1 of Haplochromis burtoni. Classification (NCBI taxonomy): domain Eukaryota; kingdom Metazoa; phylum Chordata; class Actinopteri; order Cichliformes; family Cichlidae; genus Haplochromis; species Haplochromis burtoni. The sequence continues at coordinate 1,168,940 of NW_024582404.1, read as the reverse complement.
TAAATTCAGTTGATTGCAATTGATTTGTAAAGGCACGCCTGTGTCCGATAATTGACAGTGAACGTCAGACCATAATAAACCAAGCCATGCACAACCAAAGGAGCTGTCTTAAGACCCATAAGATAGGGCTGTATTGTGGCACAGATCTGGGAAAAGATACAAGGAAAAATCAGCAGGTCTCAATAAGCACAGTGGCCTCCATCATCCATTAATGTAAGAAGTTGGAACCACAAGGACTCTTCCTAGAGCTGGCTGCCTGGCGAATCTAAAGGATCAGCGTAGAAGGGCCTTTGTCAGGCTGGCTTTGTCATCATGGCTGGAGGAAACTGCTCATCATCTGGTATATACCATGCCTACAGTGAACTATGGTGTTTTTTTAGCAGCAGTAAATGGGAGACTAGTCAGTGTCGAGAGGAAATAAGAATGCAGCAATGTGCATAGACATCCTTGATGATAATCTAGTCCAGAGCACTCCAGAGCTTGGACTGAGGTAAAGGTTCATCTTCCAACAGGACAACAACCCTAAGCACAAAGCCAAAAACAACAAAGGAGTGCACCAGCCAGAGCCCAGACCTGAACCCAACTAAACACCACTAAAGAGATCTGAAATGGCTGCTGATGCTCCCCACTCAACCTGATGGATCTTGAGAAATTCTGCAAAGAGGAATGGGAGAAAATGCCACCAGTTTTTTTATTTAGCTGTCATTTTTTTGGCTGCTGCAGAAATGTACCGTGAAGTGTGACTGCTATTACAATTTAGGTCTTCAACCAAAAGGAAGGCAACATGAAACTATGCCCTTATTAACACAGCAACAGTACCAAAGTCAAACCTAAGTGGAGTAAATAAAAGAAAAAAAATCAAATTAAAAGACTTAAAGAAAGAAGAAAACCTTAAGAACAATATTTTCAGCAGGAGTGCTCCCTGGATTCAAAGGGGTTTCTGTTGAAGGTGCTCTTTTGGAAGAATATATAGGCTTTTAAATAAGAAGTGAAATGATTTTATTCTCATGGTGTGTTTGTGCTTATCCTAGAAAACTCTTGATTCTTGAAATCTGCAAACACCTTGATGAAGACTGTGCCAAGACACAAGTGAGTTAAACATAAATATGCCAGAATAAAGTCTGAGTGATTAGGCTCTGACTGAAATTTATGAGGCCAGGTACAGACTGACTGGGTCCAACTTTAAGTAAAGCTTCTGTTCACATTAGCATTTGTACTCAGCAACGTACAAAATCTGTAACAATTATCCTGTATAAACAGATACTAAAGGGACAGGAACATTAAAACTTTTTACATTGTTTCCTCTTACTCTCTTCTCAGACGGAGCACTCCCTCGTGTTTGAGATATTTACCTCATAAATCTTAATTAATCGGTTCTGCATGGGGAGAAGACTTGTAGACTTAGGAAACAGTCTGAATCTAGTGCATCTCGGTCAGTACAAACAAGACTGCTGGACCCTGAACCATGATTTAGGATGCTTACACAGGTGTATTTTAACATAATAATGACCTGAGGAAGGTTGTTTGAGCCCGAAGTGCATGAACTTTGCTCTCTGCCCCTCTTTATTCAAGACCACAATAATTTTTGTCTGTTTTGAAAGCCATAAGACAGCTTTTCAACACTACAATCATTAATATAAAAACTTGCCTTCAACTAAAACCCCAACTTCTTGAGCTTTTGCAGCTGTATAAAGAATTGTGGGACTATGAACTGAAGCTAACGTACACGCATACATAACCATGTTAATAGCTCAGCTCACGGCATAATGATGAGTTGTTCCATGATTATTGTTTACCCTGCTTAAAATAACTCATAAAACAGGTGCAGTATTATCAGAGTTTTATGTTTGTGGACACATTCCCAGGCAGACAAAGCCACAGGTGTAAGGCCTTGAAAGGGAAAGTGTACACAGCACAATCGGTTCTTAAGGCAGATGAATGACTGTTAGGGCATGGGTTGGGCAGGGCTTAAAGGAAATGCTTGCACTTAATTCAATTAGTTTTGTCCATGGAGTAAGTATTAAACATGCTAAACCTTTAGCATGCTAACCTTTAGATTCTTACAGAGCATTAGGTTGACATTGAGAGCATTGTACACGGCAACTAACTATGAAAACTTGATGGAAAACTTGTGAAAACTTTGTTCACAATTTACCAGCTTCAAATGGGAAGATTTGTAGACGTGGCCTGTAATTAAGTATAATATGACCAAACTTGCTACATCCACTAATAAGCTTCTAGATTACCACTTTCTGTCAGAGGGACAGTGGAAGAAAGTTGGCATATATTCATCTTCCCTCAAAAAACAAAACAAAACAGTGGTACAATTTTATTGGTGGGTAAATGCAGCTAATAATTTAAGTGGTGAAACACAAACAAATGAGAGACCTGCAAGAGATTGATTTCCAGTTTGGTAATTAAAGATTGAGCAGACAGAAATAAACACTGCAAAACAAGGTAATGATTAGGCCTTTGAAGGTCTAGATTGGATTCAGGAGACATGAAACTATGTTAAGAAATGTCAATATGGTAATATGAGAGCTTTGCTTATAGAGTTCTTAAATATTGCATTTTAAAGCTTATAATGCCATAAAAATATAATATATATGTCTAAATAGTCCACATGTGCTATAACTGTTTAATGGTCAGATTGTTCATCAAAGTGGTACTGCGGATGCAGAGTGCGGAAATGGCCTATGGTTTAACTGTTGCCAACAAATGCACCTAAATGGTAATATTTATTATTATTTACAATAAAAACAATAGCAAATGACTGATCTAATATTTCTGTGGCTAGGATATGGTTTCAGTTTTATGTGCACACATGGTAAGGTTAAGCAAATATAGATTATGGTTTGGTTTATAGAAAGTACTTGGTGGAAGTTTAGGGAATAGTCTTGGTCACGGCCTTAAAAGAACTTCTTAATGAATGATGAGGAAAGAACTCTGGCAGGGTTAAATGAAGCCAACATTGGCAATAAGAAAGTGGTTTTACATATAAAAGTCACACAGTTGTGACCCATCTATCCACCTCATCCTTAAGAGGTTTTGTGGTTCTTTAGCAATGTCACAATTCCGCATTTGCTAGTGAGCACATGTCTTATCTGAAGCTGGAAGAGGCAACACACTGAAAGAGAAAGAAACGCAGAACTCGAAAGTAAAATTGTCTTTAGCTTGGTTTTCTTCTGTTTTAAGGCCAATCCTCAGACTAACTTGTGCCTATTCACTGTGATATTCACACTTACCAACTTAGTCCTCAGTCATACAGGCCTGGAGACCAGTTGGACTCTCTTGGCAACCTCTGGTCACTAGGGAAAAATGTGCATTCCTTGACTGGTTGGCGAGGGGTTGCTGGAGGTTACTGGCAGTTGTTGTGAAATCAGTCGCAAAGAGAGTACTGCACCAAACAAATCCTACTTATTGCATTCCATGGTTTGCATGGAAGACACTGACTTGTCTGCAGACAGCTGCCAATTACATTTACCTTCAAAGTAAAAGTGGTGCCTTCTGTAAGAGATGTATTTCTAAAGGCACAACTTAGGTAACATAACAGAGGGGAATGGCCTCTGATTCTGGATGATGCTGTACTTTTCTGTTTTTCATTGATTGATGTGGAAAATTTTTATCATGCATTTTAATACAGGACTGCAGCTATTAACTGCTTCAATAAAAACAAATGAGCATATTGTTTTGGGGAATTTAAATTGTGACCACCTTAGTTTTTGTTAAGAAGTTTATGTTACGGTATGGGCAAGTAAGGGTAGATGGTTGGGAGTACGAAGTGTGTGACTACAAAGATGGCACATTTTTGTCGAATCTCCAGGTAAGCATTTAATATATTTATATTTAAAATCTTGTTCTAAACTTATCAAAGGGTTTTAGTTTTCTACACCTTAACTCCAAAGGTAGCAGACCATTCTGTCTCGAGTACAACGCCAATTCCAAAGAAGTTAAAATGCTTTTTAAAATGTAAATAAAAACAAAATGCAATGTTTGGAAGGATTGCAAGTCTGCCCATTTAAAATACCAGCATTAAGCCACTGAGTACCATAGGCTAACAAGGCAAACATATGTCCTGATAGTGCGACCCAATATGCCACGGCCTCAGTTTCAGCTAATCTGAAAGTATGCTGAGTGTCCTTATGTGGGGAACAATGAGGGTGTGTGGTGGTATGAGGAGGAAATCTTACACATACCAAGCAGGCTGCGTAAAATTAACTGAAGTGTGTTTTTAAGAGTGGGAGGGACCCAAAATAAATCTTGAAAGACCTGACTATCATGCCCCTTGTCTGACTCTTATCCAAGTTTAGCCACGCACACAACTAGAGGTTAATTCTTTTGACCTGAGACAAACTCTTTCCACGTTATTAGGCATTTCTGCCGTTGACAGAAGCTTTCAAAGCCTGTTCGTTACAGACCAAACATGTCAGCGAAAGTACCAAGAATGCCAGCCATCTCAATGAGGCAGGAGTCTCCTGTTTGGTGGTCATGATGAGTGAATAGAGGCAATAACTCTTTTGACTTGGCTCTACAGAGTTCGAGCCCGCCCATAAGGAAAGTGTTGTTTCCAACAGAAATGTATTATGATTTGTTTCGTAATTTTTTCCCATACATATTTAGTGTTATTCTTAAACTCTAATTTGAATTCGAAATAAAACCTTTACCAAAACAGACATGAATATATTATAATGACTGACAGGTTAAGTTAACAACTGTATTACAAAGGCACTTGGAACCGGCATATTGGTCGGTGGGTGTCAGTTCTGGAAGTTAATGAACTGTTAATGACCTAAAGACCTGAGTGTCTTTGACAAGAACCTAATCTTGATGGACGGGTAGGTCAACAATTCTTCAAAACGAGAGGGGGGGGGGGGTGTTGAAGGCAAACTGGTGCACCAGCAAACACTGCATTAATGAGTGTGCTTTCTTTAGCCAATCCTGGTCATGGGTTCGTCATTTATTGGTAAAAATAAATGGCATATGAAGATGCAGATTGTTGGGTGCCCTGAAGACAGCAGAATGCACAATCAGAAGAAGGAATAACAGGCAATGTAGTGATGCTCTGCGCTGGCGGAAAAACCTTCATGTGGATGTTACTATGACCCAAGCACACCAAATACTGTGAAAAGCATCCCCTGGTGGCAGTGACAGTTGGAGCAGAATAATGAACTCTACCACACTGCAATGGCTGTTCAGAAATTGTTTAAGGAAGTTTAATCCAGCTGAGGGTATGTGGGATCCTCCCATCCCGTGAGACCCCACCTCACAAGTTAAAGGATCTGCTGTTAGAGTCCAGGTGGTTGATAAAACGGGACACCTTCAGAGGACTCACATTCCTGTGGACACTATTAGGCAGATGGATTATTGTTGTGGCTGACACTTGATACTGCAAATGACGACTTCTATGTGTATCATATTACCCATGAAAATCGCACATTTGGGAGCAACCATTATAAAAGCGTCAGTATTCTGAGTGTGTGTTTAGATAAATCTGATAATCCGTTGTTCAGATTAAGAGGAAAAATTTACCCAAACATCAAACAGCTTCATAAAATGTTAAGTTGACTCCTTCTTTACTCGCTTATTCTCTGACTGGAGTCATCAGCGATCACCCACTCATAGCACGCCCACGCAGTTTAGTTTTAATGGGGTCCACTGGAGCAGCTGAGGTTAAGCACCTTGCTCAAGGACACTTTGGTGATAATTAAAATGTGCCCTTGCACATCTGTCATTCACAACAAATGAATGTCTTCTTCTTTCTAAGTGCTGATCTCTACTGCTGTAGCTGTAGTACTGCAAATTTTTTGTAAGGACTCTTTGTTTATTTAGAGTCTCTTATTAGTTGTGTTTACTCTGGGTGAAGGCTAAAACAGGGCATGCCTGGATGAACTCACTCTTAACACAGGCTTAAGCTCCAGTGAAAGCATTTCCGCAACGTGGACAGACTGTCAGAACGTGAGCCAGTCAGTGTTTAGAGCTTCATACAACTTGTTTACCTTTTGCACAGTAAACAACAACCTGAAGACCATACTTGTAACCACACTGAATGTACATAATACCCAACAGCTGTTGGGTATTATGTAGAAAGGCCTCAAAAGGTTTCAGGTTTTTTTTAAATTACACAGTATTTTTGAACTATAATCAACATTTTTATTAAATATCAAGCAGCAATTGAAATTGTTTATGTTCTCTAAGTGATTTCCATATTAAGATCTACATTTTCTTTAATGTCGTTTTCTGCCAAACACATTATATTAAGCCATGTGTTTTACACACCAGGGGCGTTTTACTCCAGATTAACGGCTTACAGGATTCAATGTGCAATTTGATAGATTTTCTAATAAGATTTTATATTTAAGGATTATTTTCAAGACATTAATAAGGATTCCCCAGACAAATTGTAGTGAACGGCAATCAAATAAATAAAGCATACTGAGTTGGCATGACGAATGATAATGGGGTCAAGTGCTGCAGAGCTCTGTACCATACAGCTCACACCTGTGGACCTTAAACATGGCTGCGCTACAGTGACCACACCACTGTGACACAAAACAGAGCGCCTCCACTCCTTGTAATTTGAAAGTTATTTTACAAACCATAATCGTAAATTTCTCTTTGTGAGCCCTTTCTTTAGTATCAGTTTATGATCCGTCAGTTGGCCCCGGGCTGGACGGAGAAGGGGGCGAGCTGAATTTGCTCTGTGGGCCTAAATGGCAGCTCAATGTGTCACGGGAAAGAAAACATGCCCCCTGTGGCTGGCCTGTTTAGGGTATACTTTCAAAGGTTATCATCTCGCTTTAATGCCAACATCACAGGCTCGTCTGGCCCGAAGCTAGTCACAAACAGGAAGTCTGTTAATCCCGGTCTTCCCTAATGACGCAGAAGAATTCTCAATATTCCCATTGTCTTCCTGGTGAACTTCCTCCAGGTCTTCAGATATTCCTTTAGTGTTTACAGGAAGGTTAAGCTCGGGTTATTATGATCTCCTAAATCTATACTAATTGCTGTGGGTCAGGGTTTCAAACACAAAGCTGAATTTTGTTCCCTTCCCCAACTTTAGATACCTTGTTACTAAATACGGGGAGCACTGTATTCAAAAAAGGGCGTTTTTCAGCCATTGTGTCTTGTGCTGCTCATACTGTGACATCAATCTCCAATTGATGGAAAGTTGCCTTTTTATTATTATTATCCAGCGGGTAGGTGTAGTTTGGACAGCCATTTACTTCAATGGGTCAGGCAGAGTACTGACGTAAAATTAACTGTATGACAACTTGAGTCTGTGCAGACAAAGAGTTGTGCCACTGCCTGGCGTGCCCTGAATGCTGATGCACAGATAAAAGCTGAGTTTGTCATGGGTATAGTCCAGTCCAGCTCAGCTCCTATCAGCATTATTCCAAAGCACTCAGGCATGACATCTGCCAAGAGGCCTGCTGCAGGGTTTGGCCTCATCACCAGGAACACGTCCAAGTCAAATATTGTTGCCCTCACACATTGTGGGGCAGCACCCTGTCACAGCTCCTCTTTAACCAGGAGGTGATGTTTATGACAGCCCTTGGAAAATTAATGACCCTGTTTCCATAAAGAGGAAGAAAAAAAATGTGTGAGGTATTATATACACCACACACTCTCATACACTTACAGAAGGGAAGGTGGGGGTCAGGGTTTCGGGGTTGTTCTTTTTTAAATTTTATTTTCTACATCGCAACCTGACCGTTGTGTTATCAGCGGCAGAGATATGTCCGGGACTGCGCTCCAAAAAACTGGGATCAAAGTAGATGACATAAGCCAGCACAACCTTTGGAGGAAGAAGATAAATGTAAGGAGCAAGGTCTTTATCAAAGGCTTGCCTGTTTTAAGACTGATTAAAGCAAGGAGCGCTCCCCCTCCTTCCTCCATCCCAGTGGAAATAGGTGTTCAAACATGATTCTGTTTTAGTTGGCCTGCAGCTCTGCTGAGAAGCTCCCCCTTTGGGCTTGCCATGAGGCTCCTGCAATCGCCGGCTGTCACACTGCAACGCAGGGAATTCACAGTGTTTTTACTGTGTTTTTTAAAGCATGAAATGCACTTCAGTTCAGCCCTGCAAGAGGAAAAGAATAATAGAGACTGTGATTTCATTTGATCTCTGCTTTGCTTTGAAATAACTAAAGAGGGGGCTTGTGGTTTAAGACAACACTAACATTGTCCAAAGCAATAAGAACAACGCTGCATGTCTGGTAGTGCAAACATGTTTATCTTTTTTCACCCTTTTCTTGGCCTCTGCTGCCTGATATCTGACTATTTTCTGCTAAGACAAGATGAGCTGATTTTCTTTTGCTTTTGTGTTATAGGGGATAAGATAAATGAGGGAGATATCGATATTACAGCCAGTCCACCAATGGCATATCAGCTCAGTCAGATGGTGCCTGGAAATACATTGCTGATAAATACAGTCAAGCTGGAAGTACTGTAAGGGCACACAGCAAGAGGGCAGGAAAGGAAGTAAATACCAGCTCTTAGCTAAATACTGGGGGAAATCTGGCTGTGGTCTGGAAGTTTATCTACTGTACCAGCCACTTTGGTAGGTAACTAAAGAAAATAGTTAAAGCAGCAGGTGAGTTCTTGCCAGCCACTGAGGAAACTGTGGTTAAGTGTTAATTTGTGTGTGCATGTGTGATGTTAAGGGGAAAAAAATGCTGTGGTAGGCTCTTGTAATAAACTTTGTTATTTAGCAACTTGCTAGACTTGTTTCCATGTTGGAATCAAATGAAGGGAAAACAGCGGGGTGATATGTTCTTGGGCTTTTCTGATGATAGGTGTGAGCTTTTTTAGTCCGTTTCATGCTAATGGCCAAATTCTTGTATTTATTTCAACCAAAAACTGTGTTGCTGCAACCAGAAAATGCAGAACTGGATTCTTAAACATACTTTCTAAGACTTTTCTAGCAGCTCATTAAAGCTTCTGCTCCCACATTAAGGACACAGGTTTGGAAAATCCATCCATCCATTTCCCTGCCACTTACTTAGGTTCAGGTTGTATATTGAATTTTAGATTAAATAAGCATTCCCGATTCCAACAATTACTGGAGAAGAAAATGTAGTGCTACCACCAGCACATTTAAAAACAACTAAACAAAGTGTAGTGGCATACCACATAATCAAATCATAATACAGTGACATATATATCACTGAATACAGACATATGTCTCTCAACCTGCACGGCACTATAAATAAGCTTGACGCCACAATTGCAAAACTGCACCTCTGTTCTGCAGATTGTCTGCTGAAGATGCACAAATTCAAAATAATATTGATGATAATAAACTTCATTTAAAACAGTGGTCCCCAATCCCCGGGCCTCGGACCGGTACCGGTCCGTGAGTCGTTTGGTACCGGGCCGCGAGAGTTGAGGCTCAGGTGTGAAATGTATGGTTTTCAGGGTTTTTATCGGTTTTCAGCGTTATTTTGTTATCGTTTTTATTGTTAACTCGGTTTTCCTGGGTCTGTTCATGTGTGTTATGAATAAATCTTCTTTTTTCGGTACCGGTACTAGTTTTATTTTGTTGCATTTATCTGCAACACCTTAAAGGCCGGTCCGTGAAAATATTGTCCGGCATAAACCGGTCCGTGGTGCAAAAAAAGGTTGGGGACCGCTGATTTAAAACGTACCTTCAAATAGCAAAGTGTATCACTTCAAACACTGAAAACAAACCACACTAAAATATTTAAGACAAGCTAAATGTCTTGATGCGTGCTTAATCATCCATGTAAGGAAATCCCAAAAAGTTGATTCTGTTCATCTGGACGTAACGTTTTCAGTGGGATGAAACGTTTCGTCACTCATCCAAGTGACATCTTCAGTCTCTTCCACTGAAAATGCTACGTTTAGACCAGGGGTGGAGAACTCCAGGCATCAAAGGCTGGTGTCCTTCGGGTTTTAGAAATCACCCTGTGTCAACACACCTGAATCAAATGATTAGTTCATTTACAGACCTCTGGAGAACTTCAAGACATATTGAGGAGGATCAAGGACACATCTAAAACCTGCAGGACACTGGCCCTTGAGGCCTGGAGTTCAACACCCCTGGTCTAGAACAGAATCAACTTTTTGGAAAGATAATCTAAAGGTGTAATAACATTAAGGAAAATCTAAAAAATAGATCAACTGAAATTGGTTGGAAGAGAAGGTAACTGCGTGGTTTGATCTTAAGTTGAATTTGCTGGAACAGTGATTCCTGGGAAGATTGGCAACTCTCTTGAACTTTTTTTCACTTGTGAATAGTCTTTTTCGCTCTAGAATGATGGACTTCATATTCCTTGGAAATGGCCTTACAAGCCCTACCAGATGGATGGGCACAACAGCTGCTTCTCTAAGGTAACTGCTGCATTCTGACGCACACCTGAACGCTTCACTCCAGAAAACACTGCACGTGAACCTGCCTGCTACCTACCATCTTATTTCCAATGGAAGCAGAGTGTACTTAGTTTTTCACAGGGCTGCAGAAACTCCAGTAAAATCTTTTTTTTCTTCATGTCACTACTCTGTGACACAGAGTAGTGACATGAAAAAGGAAAAGAAAATGCTTTAATTTGAGACTATTACATTAAGAGTAGCCACTCCAAAGCATTCAAAATAAATGACAAACAAGTCTTCGGAGCTCGTTATCTTAAATCAGATAAATGGGTTACATATCGCTTTTCGGACAAATAAGGGTGTATACTTATTTCACTCTTGTTTACCTTCCAACAAGACTCATTAATGCAAATACATCTATCAGTCTTAGCACCTATTTTTAAATACAGCAGCTTAAAGTGTCAGATAATTCTTAACCATGATATACATTTTATTTTTCATTTTATCCACTTGGTCTAAAGCCTTGTGTAATTAATGTGACTCACCATAACACTATGTTCTTTGCGTGAGTCTTTTCTGCCTAGTGTTAATGTTTCAAGTTGTTCATAAAATAATTTCTTAACCCGATGGCAAAGAAAAAGGTTAAGTAATATAGCTGAATGCACTTTGAATTAAAACAGATGTCGACAACAGATACCCCATGTTTAAAAGGAGGTGATTTAAATGTAATTAACTTAAACCTCCAGATTTTGTAAATATATTCTAACCATCTGCATTTCTCTCTGGCAAGAGCATCATACACATGTAATATGTATTACAATGACATGAAAATATGCTGAGAATTTGGCCTGTAAGACTTTTAGGAGCTCAAAAGTAAAAACATGAGCTCAATTCTTTGGTATTTCAGTGGGAATGTGTGCAGGAAACAGAGAGACACACTGATATTGACCCAATGAGAAACTGTCCATCGGGAAGATACGAATCAATAACACTCCTGGACTTGATTCTAGATGGCAGGGAGCGATGAGACAGTTACTGAACCAAAGACTAAGGGAGAAGGTACAGGGGCTGAAGTGTGCACTGGACACCTCTGGAAGACATGTGCACTATGCTAGGAGAGCAGGAGAGATGCCATCTAATATTTACTCAGGTGGAATAATACAAGGCCAAAGCTGTACAGTGTGTAGTCATAAAACAAAGAAGATTCTGAAAAATGTGCTCCATATATTGCTAAGAGGAGATAAGCTTTAGCTTAAGTCCCAGATTGTGTATCAATGTTTGGGCCATAAATGGATTCCTTTAACACTTTCTGGGCTACCTTATTAGTCAAAAAGATTAGCTAGGGAATACTGGAAGTCCCTAAAGGATCAAATGTAAAACTGTTCGCACACCAAGTCTGATTTTCTTTTTTTAAACATCTAAGTGTAAAATTATAATATACCAGCATTTCTAGACATACTGCCCACTGAAACAGTAAGTCACGTTTAACCACGCATTCATACAGTGCTTTATTCTATATAGTTATCTCCCTCACATTCAAAACCACCAGTTAATGAACCATATCTAGACACAAGAACTATGCATGAAACATAGTCGTAGACTTTGTCTGAAAAGCAAAGCCGTTGGTATAAATGCATTGAACACCGTTTAGTGCCACCACTACACGTTTTCCTTATGAGTTTTTCCTATTTTCCTATCATTTTCATATTCAAGTCTTTTAGAATGTGTCATGTTTATTTTACAAAATATGGTCCCTAGAAGTGTCTATAAAGGCTATAAAGCAAGATATACTTTAAGACTTCCAGTAAACTACAAAAAAAAAATTAAAATCGTTTTTGTTTTTTTAACATATATTTCTAGTTAGAGAAATTTAAGAGGCTTATCCCTCAAAACTGTAAATACAAAAAAATTGCACAAAATAGTTTCCCACCACAGGAAATTTATTTTAAGTGTCTTCATAGTTTTATTTTTGAAATACACCAATTTTTATATACTTCAGGAAAAACAAAAATTAATATTATAATGCAAATTTGCAAAAAAAAAACAGCATATGCATCAAAATAAACTATTTCCAGCAGTGCAATATGAGTCCTAAGCATCCCAGAAACGACACAGAAAGTCAAAAAGTCAAACATAACTTTTAAAAACACCAGTATAGGCTCATAAGGCCCTGATGGTAAAAAAAAATAAAAAAAATAAAAAAAACTACATTTCCGCATAATGACGTCACTCCCGGTTTTGGGCAGGTAATGGCGGACATGCGATAGTTCACGCTGATGGACGTAGGAAGTGTTACAAACAGCTGATCGGATCGGCAAAGCGTGTTTCTGGAATATTATGTGTTTTTTAGTGCTTTTTATGCAGTTTTTGCAAAGTTATATGTGGAAGGAAACCGTGACCTAGGACAAGCTGATGGTATAAGATGTAAGTACAACTCCTCCGGTTTCATATGCAAAAAAAATTATTGCGCTAGCTTACGTGGTTGCAGTGCTACCGGGATTTAAAAATAGTTATGCAAAACGGAGCGGCCGGCTTTAAAGGGTTAAACATTCCTCAGTTTTCCAATCAGATCCATCACTCCCTCTTCAAAACATCAAGAAAGAGAGAAACTGTCCATCGGCAGCAGCTGATCTCTCAAGATACGAATCAAAAAAGACTCCAGGACTTGCTCCTAGATGGCAGGGAGCAACGAGCTACTGGACCCAAGAGTAAGCCAGAAGGTACAGGGGCTGAAGCATGCACTGCACACCTCTGGAAGACATGTGCACATAACTGATGTTATGTCAGTTATGTTTTCCTAAAATGATACAAAGTAATCGTACTATCAAGGATTTTTTTCAAAGCTTGCTCGTGTTGGAATAGTAGGTGGAGCTTACAACTGTCACACAACTTTACCGTGAGGACTCCAACATTTTATCATCTACTGACCAAAATCCAGCTTATTTCCAAACGGTCATTTGAGATGGTTTGGAGTGCAAATCATTTTCTGCCTGGCTCTCATCATTTCCTCGTGGTTGCTAAAGCCTGTTTTAACTGACTGACATTTAATTTTGAATGAACAAAAGTGACATTCTGTGGTTCCAGTCCATCACACTTGTATCCTATGGATTTCAATAATCATACTTTTAGAATTACATCAAACTTTCTCTGAACCAAAGCAGGTGAAATGATGAATAGACTGGCTAATGTCACCAGACACCACTATAATTTTGCCTCTTGTGTTTTAGAACAGGTGAGTCGTTTTTTTTAGATCGGGAGTTGTAAATTTTCATCTTTTCACGACTGAAAAACATTATCCACATTGCTCCTTGATCACTGATGCTTTCCATTTTTCATGAAAGTGTCTTTCTGGATTATTGGAATAGTTCAGATTCAGACATGTTGACACAGTAGTAAAAAAATTACTTAAAGATTGGTGCCAGAAGTTGAGTTCAGACTGTGAGTCACCTTTGGCTTAGATCCCGAACAGGAGGCCAGGAAGAAGATGGGTGCAGATGCAAACTGTAATAGTCTAATCACTGTTTTGTTGGAAAATCCAAAGGGATGATGTAAGAGATATGGGATGGAGAGGAAATGTAAACAGGGGCTAAATATACAGCTGCATTGTCATCGCAATTAAACTAAATATTTTGTTATTTCAGAATGAACGTGACTGAGTATAGATTTAAGGCAAGGTGTTTTCTGCTGCACTTAAACGCGTCTTGCTGATTTAAAGGTATTTTAGTGACTATATTTCAGAGCATAACAGGTTTATTATAGGCCCTGCATCACAAAGTGTTGATTTTAAGCCCAAGGAGTCTTAAGAAAACCTGCCTGCGCTGCAGCAGGTGCACATTCCTCCAGGGACAAGCCAGGAACCTTGAGGTAGTATTTAACGCAGATGTTTGACCCTACTTAAGATGTTAGCCCTCTATCTTCATAATACATGGTTGGGAGTTCGAGTAAAAAACATACCAAGGTTCATGAAAATGAAAATGATAACGAGACAGTAAATAATGATAGATCACAATTACTTCAAGCTTGTGCAAGAGAAACTTGTGATGCCACAAGAACTATTATCCATCGATCCATACATCCATCTTCTGCTGCTTATCTGGGGCCGGGTCACGGGGGCACGAGCCTAAGCCATGACCTCCCTCTCTCCCTAGCCACCTCCTCCAGCTTGTCCAGGGGAATGTCAAAGTGTTCACAGGCCAGCCGAGAGATACAATCTCTCCAGTATGTCCTGGTTCTGCCCTGGGGCTCCTGCCAGTGGGACATGCCCGCAACACTTCGTGGAACGGTCCTATTTTAATAAATGTCTCATGTAAACTCAACTCAACTTCAGGTTGCTCATAAAGTCCCCCTCAATGATCACCAATACCATTGGTTAGGATCTGATTAGAGAGAGAGAAACAATAATGTGATTCTAAGCCACTTCACCACACCTACATTAGGAAGCATCCAGTGACTCCTGCCTGAGTCACCTCAGCTATCTCCTCTTGATATGAAGAGGTTGTGGCTCTACTCTGAGCTCCTCTCAAATGACTGAACTCCTCATCTTACCTTTAAGTATGAGCCCAGACACTCTATGGAGGAAGCTCATGTCTGCTGCTTGAATCTGACACTTTTTCACTTTCTGTGAACTTCTATCCAATGTTTTAAAAAAGGCAAAGAATACATTTTGCTTATATTACCAGCAGCAATTGTTAAACGGTTAACAGAGCCAAATGTCTTCCTCCAATAACACACCAAACACCACATAAAAATAATGGATAGTAAGTACTGATTGATGGTTTTAGTGGAAACATTTGCCGTCATAACTTAAACTTCAGACTTTGTGAAATATACAAAATAGAGGAAGCTGGTGTATTTACAGTTGGTGTCCTGATTTAAGAGATATTTATACAAGATAAAACACAAGACCTAAAGAAAACCAAGCAATCCTTTCAATTATCAGCCTTCGAATAAATCTTTAACTGTGTCCAAATATGTGTGCCGTTGAAGACAAAGTGATATCATATTTTCTTCAGGCACCCAGATGGTGTGTACTTAATGCAAGACTTCCTCGGATACCAAGTAGACAGCTTAAGATGACGCTCAATCTTCCCAGTGGCAAATGTTTTTTTAATGATGATGGTCCACAGCCCACATGTGATCCCAGTGTATCTGAAAAGAATATCAACTTTAACGCACGCAAAAAAGGGAAAAAATTCAGAGAGATTAGATTAAGTGTATCCGTTTTCATTTGCTCTGAAATTGGTCCAGGGGCCCCAATTTTGGGGTGATGTTGTCTCTGGACAATAGCAGCTGTTCACAGAATGCAGGGGGAACAGGAGAAATCATTACAGTGGGGCTCATCCAGGCTTTCAGTGGCAAAACAGAGAGGCGAGCCAATATAAGTGCCACTTGCATTCTTGTACAGATCTGATGTGCGATGTGATGTTTGATTTAATGGGTAAACAAGCCTTTCATCCACCCTGAAACAGCTTCCAAATGGCCCATGGCATGTTCTCGTTGGATTTGGCTTTTGCAAGTTCAACCAACTAATTGTGCTTTCATTCAAGGAACTATTTCCTGTCAAAAGCTTTCCTCTCTTAGAGGAGAGCCTGTCCAAATAATTAAAATATGCATGATTCAGATCAATCTATTATTAGCATTGTTTGATTGCCATTTATCAAACGCTCTAAAAGATTATTGCATAAAACATGAGGCCAGTTTGATCTTTAGTTTCCAAATTCCTTTCTATATCCCCCAGTGGCAGATACAATGCATTGAGAGACAGGGCACAGCTGCCATGTTGGCTGCACAGACTAACATAACACATAATGCTCTGGCTATCCATTTTCTTTTTATAGACTAAGACACTAGCCATGAAATCCATGTCTTGTAATCAGCCAAGAGTAATATTTCACAGTTAAATGTTATGCTTTTCCTCAAGACCTGCAACTGTGAGAAAGTGTAGCCCCAGCAAAACTGGAGAGAAGAAAAAAGGAGAAGGTGCGTGAAGTAAGAGCTAATGAATAAATAACTTTTCTGCGTGATTTGGGGTATATCATATAGAGATTTCTGTGTGTCTCTCAGGTAAAATCAAGCCGTGGAACTAAAAAGAAAATAGATCCTGATTAGGTGATTCTCAAATATCACAATGGTTGCTTTTCCACACAAAATGTCCTCTTTGTCCACTTGATAGATGGTTGCAAACTGCTGAGGCCTTATCCCCACCTCTCCACAACTCTGTGACCATTCAAGTCAAGGTCATATGATAGCCCTGCAGGACTCTTTCCTTTCTAAAGGCTGTCCACCTTGGTCCTGCTGCTTTGAAATCAAACTTGCCATTGTTATTTTTACTGCCCATGACAAGGACAAAGGGACTGGGCAGCAGGGACACACACACGGCTTGAAATGCAATAGGGCTGGGAATTCCTCTTTAATTTCAATGCTATACTTGATCTCTGGGCTGCATGACTGACCACCTTATTATCTATAGCGACAGGAGCTTATCAATACAGAACTCGCTGGGCCCACAGACCAAAGACAAACACTTCCTTTATGCAGGATGTACCCTCGGGGCATGAGACACGCCGTGCAGGCCAACCAGCTGAATTCCACAACTGAAAGGGTGGGAGACTGAAAATAATTTCTAAACAGCCAAATTAGTCTAACAAAAAAGTAAAATAAATCGGATAACATAAAAAAAAAACTAAAAAAAAAAACCAGAACATAAGCTGAGAAATGTTTTACTCTTTCTCGAGAGCTGAGTTTTCATGGATAATTGATTTTCAACCAATAATTGTCCATTATTCAACAGCAGAATAACTGTATGTATTGGCAGGATATGATTTTAAGACATATATGTATGGTTAAACCTCTGCAAACACACCAGATTAAAGGAAGCCAAACATGTGAGAGGTTTGAAAAGACGAGTACACAGACTACACTGGAAAAAAATACCCATGTCTTTGTGACCTTCTTGCAATTTTCTTTTAAAATAGAGAATAATAATAAAACAAAACAAAAAACAAAGATATTAGTGCCAATTCTTAAACCACTCAGTCATCCAGTAAAAGCTGGTTTGTCGTTACGCAGTTTGAGGCAACATTAGCAAATATTAGAATTGGAAACTGGATCTAATTTGAGGGATGATCATAGGTGACAAGCAGGCAGTGTTTAGTATGCAAATTCAGCTCCTAACAGTTTTCTCACTTTTTTGCAAGTCCTTACACAAGACACTGACTTGCTGTGACAGCCTTGCTGCTTGGAAATGATCTGAGAGCAAACATACCTTACACTCTGATTGTGAGGCATTTTGCCCAATGCATTCTTGAATGAAGCTGCCTGCTGTTACGGAGTGACTGATGGCTTTACTAAAAGTATAAGAAATGCATGTAATTGCTTCTTAAAGGCGGTGGGTGTTTACTTTCAGGGTATATTATGTTCTGCAGTCACTTGAAGACATTTTTGTAACTGAATAAGTGATTCATCACCATTTGATGACAGTATATTATGTTACTCAGTAGCAAACTACATGTTGAGCATGTCATATCTTTGTAATGTGCAGCACTATTCTATATCAACCTGTCAGTTCTGTTTTAATATTTGTGGCCTGTTTGACAGAGTGCCTTTTAAAGGATGATAAAGTAAAATTACTCCTGTTTTGGTATTTTTCTCCGTGATAAACACTGCTCACCTGCTTCACCATTACTGTTTTAGACATGCTAGGCACAGGTTTAGCCATCAAATGTAACAGCTAAACAAGTTTTAATCAAATCTGCTGTGTGAAGAATTAATTTAATAAACTGCTACATGGTTTAAGGCGAATTTTAATCGCATGATTTATGTTCACTGGCAGTATTTTGTGTACCACGTCGAAGAGAGATTTTAAGTTTAATTAATACTAAACATTTCAAAACGTTCTGGATACAGCCAGGACTGGATTCACCCAGCAAACAAAGGTGGTCGACAGTCAAACTGACTTTTCTTTCTTTTGGAATAGAGTGAAACATGAAAACTGAACAGAAGTCAAAGTTAAATGAATTAACAGGAATAACTGGCACAACAACAGGAGGTAGGATGGGGTGGGAATGTGTGGCTTGGCAGGTTTGACTTTAAGAGCAGGGGAGTGTGGTGGTGGGGGCGTTAGGAGGATAATCAGGAGTAACTTCCCATTCAGAGCAGACAAACAAGGGGAAACATTCGTAAACTTTTTTGTTTTTTAATGAATTCACAACCACAATTTAACTGAGGTCTGATTTTCCGGGACAAAACCATAAAAAGCTTCATGTTGTGCTCGCGTTGCCACAGGTTAATGTTAATTAACGATAAATGTTGTTACTAAATGTTTTACAAAAAACAATGTTACCACTTATCAACACTCTCCACTCAAATATTAAAATGTAATGTATTTGACCATAGCTTGACAATTTTTTCTTATTTAATCTTTATTAGTCTATAACATAATCTTTGTCACAGCCTTGGCTAAATAACCATGTGAAGTGTCAATCATTTCCCTGCTTCATATATAACAGAATTGTGCTCTTCCATAGGTAATGTTAGATTGGCTGTGAAATTGCAACATCAGAGCCTTTCAACAAACAGCTGAAGACAAACAGGGAGCAGGGTGGGTGGTGGCAGCACACCTTAAGTTTCAAATGTGAACCTCGCAACAATGGACACCCTCAGGCATCCTGTGCAGGTGTGACCTGGATTTGATAAAACCCTTAACTTCTTACCCAGTGCAAATAAAGTCAGAGCTGCCCAGGTGCAGCTTTTGTTTGTGTCTAACTTTTGGCAGTGCAGCAGCTTTCGCAACAGAGTCTGGGAACCAATAGCACAACAAAGGCAAGGCACTGAAAGCCTTATAGGTTCATTGGATCAGACGGCTAGCAAAGGGCTCCTTCTGCTGACTACAACCTGAACATTTATGAAGCAACTAAATTTAAAAAATACATTAAAGTCAACACTGTGAATACTAAATAGGTCACGCTCCTGGAGGGGTGCAGTGACACAGCACACAAAGGAAAGATGAGTTCTTTTCATCAGTCATGTCTGCTATCAATCTTTTTTAACACCATTGTTAGGGCAAGGACAGAGGAGACAGAATAACCCAACATGTGAATTAATTGACAGGTGTAATTTCAATCTTAAAAGTTGAAAGGCTGAGTGTGACAATAAAAGAAAGACAAAGGAGTGACCCCGTTGACAAATCAGACAAGAGATGACAATGAATGTGTCATGCATCTAAAGGAAAAGCTATAACTCTGCTTTCTTGTCCATTGTGTGGTTTTTCTCCTCACAGCCTTTCAGTGATGAAATCCTTTATGAGAAATTTGGTAGGTGAAACTTGAGACACCAGATGGATTTACAAGAAAAACCATAAAAACTTCCACATTGCATCATACAGATAAGGTCATTTAATCATTTAATTTCAATTCAATTCAAATGTGATAGTTTTTAAGCAACAAACTTAACCCTGTGGATTTGACCAAGAAGAAAGGCTGGGAGTGTTTGAGTGTGTCTGTGTTTAATTGTGGGTCTTTTAAAGCATGCACCACACTTAAAATTAAATGCTTCAAATAATAATAATGTGCAAACACAAAGAAAAAAGAAAGTAAAAAGTAAAAACACATGTTGGACGAGAACTGCTTTGCATTAGAGCACAGTAAGAAAATGAAGACACGAGGACCTGGAATGCATTAGAGGGACTGATCTTCAGGTTTGAGGTGCGTAGCAGGTAGGAAGCTTAAATCTAGTCCTTCCAAAAGCTAACTTTAAACAGTGTGAGAGACATTTTATGATGCCGCGTGGTCTTACTATCGAACCTTATCGAAGACAAACAGGTGTAGTTTTACACTTTCACTGAAGGGACTTTAGGTGTAACTGAGAGAAGAGGAAAGAAATTTAAACTGAGCCCAAATTTTTCATGCAGCATGACTGTATTTGTGTCTTTTCGGGGGGGTTTGCACATGTTAGTATGGAAATACAGCATGTGTGGTATTTATGAATAACACTGGGATCAGCGCTCACTAACAGATTACAGCGAATGTATTATAAACAATACATATGGTACAATACCAGTCTGAAGCTATGTATGGAACTGGCCTCAACATATGTTTTACTCTGTGTCGACACATGTGCAAATATTGTCTCTGGAACACATCTGTGTAATGTAAATATACCAATGAGGTCAAGCTTCGTCAAACTGCATTAAGACTACCTGTTACATAAACAGTTTCAAAGAGGAGGAGTATTAAGCGCACCAATGTGGGTTCAATTTTAAGCAGAAAAGAGCTGAAAGGAAAATAAACATCTTCCCAATCCAATTTTTCAGCAAAGGGAACTCTTAAAAGGTGAAAAATAAGAAGAGGTGGGAAAATATTATGTCAGCAAAACAGAGGTAGGGATGTAAACTGTAACGTTTTGCTTGTTTTTATTATGACTCTGTTTTCTGCATGCAGGAAGAAATAATACATTTTCACTGGATGTTTCTGTGAAAGAAAAAAGTTGGCTTAAGTTATTACGGGATAAAAGAAAGGGGAGTGGGGGCTTTTACATGGTAGGGTTTACTCTGTTAACAACCAGCAGGGAAGCTTTTGGTGTTACTACTCCTACTCCCCTCCATGCACTTCATGTGATCTCATAATTGCAAAGCCCACAGGGGCAGGTAAATGGAGGTCAAACAAAACTCCTTTTTGTTACTCCAGCATCTTGGAAGTGAATCATTTGAAGTCTATCAACACTAACACTCCCTGCAGAACAATGCAGTGTACGTGCCCTCAAATGGTCCACATTCCTTTCATCATATAAGTAAAGACTGAGAATTATGTTAAAAGTAACTGTTTGCAATGAAAATAGTCAGCTTCATGGTCACGAGCTGAAATCTTTCCCTAGTGCATCTAGGTTTAATTAGGCATACAGGTTTTGCCTGTGATCCAAAAACATCTCACTCAACAGCTACGTCTGAGACTGGACAGATGGGTAAGTAAAACCCAGAAATAAGCAAGTCCTGCCACTTAGAAACCATCTTGGTAACACAGTAACACTTCCAGATAGTTATTTGGGCAGTTATTTTGAAGGCTCAGTCTAAATGAATATGGACCAATGCATCCAAAGAACAGTTATGTATTAGGATATGAAAGAATATACTGAGAGGAGAAAAACAAATGCAAGAAACCAATGAAGTTCGGTGTAAAAAATTAAAACTGGGTTTTTGAACACAGTTTAGTGAACTTTTTTTAAACAGAAACACCAGAGACTATAGAAATAAAATATCATTGTCGTCTTCAGATTCTGGTTTAGAACCAGACTCTCTAAGCAGGACAATTGCAAAAATGTGATAATGGGATTTGAAATTTATAAACAAAAAACAATGCAGGTAGTTTCAATTCAATAACGGCATCGCAACCTACCAAGAGCAGCACAAATCAGTGGATCGAAAAGTAGGAAACCTTTTAAGGGAGGGAGCAAGTATTGTACTAATCAAAATAACTCTTTGTAAGCTCAGGGTTTACAGATATGTTTCAGTCTGTACACAGCACAGCAATTCAGACTGAATAGAGGCAGCTATAGAAGAATGCATTTTTGATATAAGGGGAAATTCACAAAATATTATTAACAACCTTGACAGCACTGTTTAATCAGAAGATGGGCATTACTACCCATATGGAAAAGATATATATAAATCTTCTAAAGTTTGTATCTGTCTTGTGTGAAACTTGTATGAAAAGCATATAAGAGTGAAAACAGATATAAGATCCCTTGAAAAATTATATAATGAAACTTGTATGTTTTGGATACTTACTAAAACAATGTATGAAAGTAATGAGGAAGTGGCCACTTTCATGAGTACGGTAATCACATATAAGTTTTTACTATTTCTTTTCCATATGGGTGAGGACCAGAAATATGTGGGGCTCAGCTCTAAACATTCACGCTGAATGCAAAGTCACAGCGCTGAACCATCCATGGCTACATTAGGCCTAAATAGGAAGTGCTTTTTTCTGAATTACATTCAGTACAATTTAAATACTTTCCTTCCCACATTTTGCACTGTGAAAGAGAAACATTTAGCAACTTAATCTCTTCAACCAGGATTCCCCAGAAAAGATGTGTGAAAAAGATGCAGACACCATGAGACAACCTTTCATATGAATTCCAAAAATCCAACTCAAACTACCCCTAACCCTATGTGAGTCACCCAAAGACGTTAGAAGTACACGATCACAATAAAGTTAAGAAAGTGCTTCCCAACTTGAGAAATTTGACCTTCGGCACAAAACAAGAATGCAGTTTTATGACTCTTCAACTGAAGGCCTTCATTTCCATCGCATTTGACTAACAATACATCTGGGCCTTAAACTCGGTGTGATTAGTACACATAAAGTAACAATCTCGGGATAATCTTTACAGGTGAAAGGTTCTCCAAGGTCCACTTTAGTCCAAGACTAAATTTACTGGTTATCTGCAAAAGGACATTAAAACAGCAGGTCTGGGTAGGGCTTCGCTCACTTCACTAGCAAGACTAATCATTCCATTTTATTGTGCAATGTCAGATGAAATACTGAGCTGAGCGTGTTCCCCTAAAAGTTTATATAACTTCAAGTCGGCACCACAGGTGAGGCCCCCTTAGAAACTATCTTAGTGGTTCAATCCAAAAAGCAAACTTGGGACCAGGTAGTTTGAGTTTTTGTAAACAAAGTTTTATGGATCAGAAACGGGTAGGCAGCCGGGTCTCATGGTATTTAGGAAGGAACTGGGGAGGGCATTTCCACTCAACTTGACACAGTATGGATTTTGTTCCCATCCTAATGGAATTGCAGAAATATTTGAGGGGAATCCCATTACGTAGCAATTGGAGTGCTGTAATAATGTACTCACAGTCATTTTCCCACTGCGGTTGGCCTCCTCTCGCTCTGCCAGGGCTTTCAGGAAGTTATCTTTGAGTTCTTTTCCTGCACTTGCCAGTGTCCTGGAAAAGACAACACTCAAACGGTTTGAAATGTTTCTCTTAACCTGAAAAAAGTCACATGAAGCCTTAAAGGTTCTTAATGGAAGCTTTTCACCTTCACCTTCGTGTTGCTACAGGGCAGTCTGACCCCCTTCTGCTCTAACATGAGCAAATAATCAAACATTATAAAGAAAAAGTGAATTAAAAATTGGCCATTGATTTGTTTTTTATCTCCTTTGACACTGTAGAAGAGAGATATTTCCGCTCTCTGTCTGCATGACTTTCCTTTCAATTTGCAAGTATAATCCCGCAGACTCAAGCCAGCATCTAGTATGTCATCCACAGCACTTCACCAAAGCTTATCTAGCTCTGAGAACGCTTCCACATATAAATTCTTAACGGAAGGTATCAAATTAAGTTGTTAATAAGTAGGGGTTTTTATTCTAAAATACATCTTAAATGTACAAAAATCAGCAGAAGGTTCCAGCAAGATGCTATTAATCATATCTGAGTTCAATGACTTTTTACTTTTTACACTTAGGCCAGCCTGTTTCCATGGAGACTTGTTTCTGGCGCACACAAACGTATCCACACCTGAAAAAACACTGGCACTAATATTTGAACAGTTAACACTGCAGTATGAGCAGCAGAACTTTGGCACGCATCCAGAAGCGACTGTGCAAAACATTCATCAGACCCACACCAAGTTAACATCTTAAAGGCAGTAAACAGGCCATTGGTGACTTCTCAGTTGTGGTAAAACATGAAGAAGAAAGAATGTAAATTTAAAAAATAAAATAAAAAAAGAAGCAGAACAGCCTTTAAATAAGCTACAATAAAGTAGAACGTGTAACTCCGGTGTTACTTCAGCTTTCTGGAACAGTGATGAACACAAACAAAATCTGAAATTCTCGACAGATTTCCCATGAGTGCATTATGTCCAATTTTTCAAGTAGTGTTAAGTATTTCACTTATAACGTGGAACTGAACTATGAAGATTTTTAATATTTTTTCACCTAAATTCAACTTTATATTTATGCAGTTTCATCTTCATTTGTAATGATATCATCAAAGCCCATTTCCCAACAGTGCATTGTGGGACAAATTGATCCATTAAAAATGGTCGTTAATCAACTCAGAAAATATTTAGTTAAACAGACCAAACAAACTGTTCTTTCTTCTTTAGTTAGTTAAACAGACCAAAGTAAGCTTTTTTGCCATTATTTTTTATTTATTTTTTATTTTTTTGCAAGGAGTGAAAGTATTTGGACGAGATGGCGGCACGCTAACGCCATACGGATTGGTTAGCAAATCTGAATTTATAAATGGAATGGGTTGAATGCACAGACGCACATGCTAACCATTGCTAAGTAACTCACTAATGGCAGAATTTCACTCACTTGGAGTGAGCAGAACTTCTTGGATGGTCTGTACCATGTAGCTATATGTATTTTTGTGGGTTTGATTTTATTAGTTCCACTGAGACTTAATGTCTCATTTACAAGAGAGACCTAGGCAAACATATTAGGATTACAACAATAAAAGAAACATTTGTTTCCGTGTTCTGCTACTGGAAACTGAATTTCCCGGAGGAATCTACCCGAGCGATTAATAAGGTTCTATCTATCTATTAAAATAACTAAAAATAATACCTGGGTGTTATTTTCAATTCTTTGATATTAGTGCTTATATGGGTGTCAAGTTTTAGATCCAACAGAAAATTCTTACTAATCTGCACCGAACCACCTCTTGACATGGGCTCATCAATCAATTTGGAACTTTTAACCAAGACTGGATATTTAGAAAATACTTCCAGTCAACAGTTACTCAGTGTCAAAATGTTTTCTGGGCACTTGTGCGCTATATTTTATCTGTGATGTGAGCTGGTCTTCATTTTGCCGAAGCAGCACCTTTAACTTGATTTGGATCTTGGGAAAGCAGACAAAGGCACATCTCATTCTGCTGGTTATCTGTGCTGGTGTGGCCGAAAAACGTGCTATGAGCACGGAGAGAATTACCTGGTTGGGAGGAATAGATTTCAACCCACAACTCAAGGAATAATTAAATAAGGATCAGCATTTTCCTAGTTATGCTCCTGACCTCAAGCAATGCTTTGTGGGTTGGACATTGCGGCTTCTTTAACACAAGAGTGTTGTAGGAACTACCACTGTTTAGCGTCAGCATGAAATTTGGGACACAAAGGCAGATGTTTGCCTTCTGTGTGAATAAAAATTGCTAATGCACAAATACAAGTGGTCAGAACAGAAAATTCACAGAAAACTTCAGCAGCGCTAGAAGAGGTCCAGAGATGAAAAAATCTCAAAGGGACACTCACCAAATTTAAATTAGGTATAATTTTTACTTTTGTAGGAGGAGTCACTGAATCTTTCTCAATTAAGGATCTGACTGAATATGCAGTCAATTCTTTTAGTAGGTCTACTTGACCACTTATAAAACTACTTGACACATAACAGAACCAAACAGTGTACTGAGGTTCAGTACTTGGATCTTTACAGGCAATGTGAAAGGAAGTAATGATCCCAAACGTTCCTGCAGACACCTGTGAGTTGGTAATAAATCTGTTTCTTCCATCTTGAATCCAGTTCTGTCTGCTTCACTGTCCAAAGAGCAGACAGGTTCAGTTATATTCTACATTAATGGCTCCTCAAATTCACTTTCCATTCCCAAAGCACTTTAAGAAAGCCTTAACATCCACAACAAGCACAGACAAACAGGCAGTTTCTGCTCTTAGATTAACTTGACATTACAGTAAAACAGAACAGGATCTAAATGTTTAACTTTACTAGAATTTGGACCAAGATTGTAATTTATACTAGTCATTTGGCCTGTACCC
This sequence comes from Haplochromis burtoni, assembly GCF_018398535.1. Lineage (NCBI taxonomy): Eukaryota > Metazoa > Chordata > Actinopteri > Cichliformes > Cichlidae > Haplochromis > Haplochromis burtoni. The sequence goes on along the minus strand of NW_024582404.1, from coordinate 1,142,832 downwards.
CATAATGAAAGTCTTAGAGGAATCACACAGTGGTAAAAGTGCATGGACAGCACATACTTGGAGGCTAGAAGCTCACTTCATCTTCTGAGTGAGTGAAGGATTGCTGCTGGGTCATGGGGACTGAGGCCCCAAAGTAAACACAGGTGTTGAGGAGGCAAGTGACTGGGGTTACCCCATCCAGTAGCTAAAGCAACACACACAGTCACGGAGACTTCAGTAAGTAAGACTTCAGTAAAGCATATGGACCGGACCGCTGAGATTTTGAGTTTCCTGTCAATTAACAAATTTCTTATCAAGCCTCATTTAGGAATAACAAGAATTTCACTATTAAATGATGCTGATTAGTGGCTAATGACTAGGCATTACTCTCACAGTGATCCACCCATGTGCCCCCAGTGTCTTGTTTTTGGATTGTGGTCATGCAGGTGGTCCATGGAATTCAAAGAAAAGAAATGAGGGAGGAGGTGAGCAGTTATTATCTGGCGTTGTGAAAAAAATAAATCTGTCTAAGAGCATTTGTACGGCAGATATGAAATTACTTTTGCAAAGAATATGTGTTGGTGTGCCAGTTCAAAGGGGGAAAGGCTAGAAAACATCATAAATCTAATTTTGGACGCTATGCAAGTGTCAGCGTATCTGCGTCTTTAACACTTGGACAGTTTTTCCTGAGTTGGGATTTCAAAATCTTTTAACACCTTGCTCGCCAAAACGAAAACACTACTTTGCTTGTACAAATTTTCCTAACAAGAACTCTTATTATTAAAAAGACACCGGTTAAACGGGGCTGGATTAAAACACTGCAGGGGGCTGGGTTAGTGGTGGTGCGGTTTAAGGTACCAGTGAGACAACGAAATATGATCCAGGAAGTCCAGTTGAAGTAGTGGCCTTAGCGGCGTTAAAAGGCTTATCGGATGCCAAACACTGCACAGCAGTGTGTAATGCCCACAGTCGGGACTTTACAACTTTGACCATTTTACAGTTGTAACTTTATCTCTTGTTAGGAAAACAGCTCAAGCCATCTACCAATTCTATGCACTTAATATTATTATATATACCTGAATGAATTTAACTGTGCACAAGTCTTTTAGATGGCATTGCAGTTTTGTTTTATTCTTTATTTTTGTAACCTGGCACGGCTGGTGTAGCTGGCTTGATGACACAAGTGTGCAGTCACGTTGATCTTTACCACCATTCCAATGACATGTCTGTGCAAGAGCTCACTGCTAGCGTTCTTTCTTCGTATTTTTTTTAATGAGCCTTTTGCATCAAAGATTGATAAACATTTTTTGAAGTTCATTTAGTTGTGGTTCTGACACTGAAATGCTAGTTTGTAAGTCCATTTAAATAAGTGAGAAAGTAGCTAAAACAGTATGCAGTACAAAATGCATATGTGGGCAAAAATGTTTTTTTTTTTTTAAATAGCTAGCAATCCTAAAGCATAAAACAGAAAGAAAAACACATCCAGAGCGAATATCGTGCAACACTACCTACTGACAGCATCTCATAACAACCACACCCTCCAGATGTTGCATTGCAGTGTTCAGTAAAAGCAACGACAACACCTGCCATGAAGTTAACAGGGTTTCCTGTTAACTTGACTGCAACTCAGTAAATTATGAAATACATGAAAATATGACACAATCAGAAACTCAACAAAAACTCCTGGTCGCTGTGTTACAAACTGGAGTTTATGTAATGTTTAGTTCACCTCTGCTGGGGGTGAACAGCTGTTACTGCATAACCAATATCTTCCAAGTGTGTTTATATATGTGTAAACACACCACTGCACTGCATACCAAAACCCAGAGGGCTTCTTCCTGAGCTGCAAGGTTCTTAAACTGTTGTTTTTACACTATTTATTCTCATTAGTATACACTGACTAATCTTATTGGATGCACTGGAGAATTCATGTTTTCATATTTCTAATATCTTTTTGGAAAGAGCATTTGATTATGTATACTGTTTGATTGTACAAAAACATATCTGACAGTCCATGTTGTTTGTTAAAACAACAGAAAACAGTCGGATCTTATTCTGTCATCCCGTAATTCTGTATTTTCTGGAGCTTTGTCAGCTGCATTACAATTATAGATTCTTATATATAATTTCTCATACAGCTTGGCCTTAGCAAACAAACAGCACCTGGAACCCAAAAACTGGAAAATACACACATACGTAAATCAGCAATGTTCTTATAGTGTGAGTGTGAGACAAAGAGAGAGAGAGTGTGAGTGTGAGTCTATGTATGTGTCTTTGTCACAAATGTACTTGATAAGGGTGGGAGCCTGCCCCTAAACCCAAGGCCAGAGGCAGACAGATGGAAACAGGACAACCACGCCAACCACAGCCCCCAGGAGTACCAAAGACCTGAGACCACACATCCGTGCATTCATCCAAGCAAGAGAAGGAGGTAGGCCCCAGATGGGGAGCCCACGGCCAAAGGGTGAGAGTCCTAGAGAACCAGAGGCAACGGGCACCCTGGTACGATTCAAGGGCCCCAGGTGCCACACAGCACCCGGCAGAGAACCCCCCCCCCCCTTAAGGGGCCAGTTACGTACCCCGGAACCAACAAGCATCTGTATCCGGGGGAGGGGCAGAAAAGTCCAGCAGGGACTATGTCCCACAGGGGCCAAGGCTCAGGAAGCCCCAAACACAAGCCCAGCCATGGACACACGCTCATTCAGTCCACTCACTCACTCTCACCCACCCACTAGAGATACACAGTGAGACTTTTTTTTACCACTAAAATATGCTGTAGTTTGGACCACCAAATAATTTAAATAAAAAGGTTCATACCCCGCGAAAAACAAGCAGATACACAAAATTACTGTCAGATTCATGACGTTGTGCACTGGCCTATTTTGTTCTTTCCACTATACGCAAGCTAGCAAATCAAAACCAACAGGCATCTGCAGTAGCATGAACATGCTACCCATATACTGCCCTGCACCCATTTCTTTATTTAGGAAAACATGTTTACCTCTAGGTCAAGTGGAGAAAATGGTAACAGCATTGTAAGAGAGAAGTACGTCTAATGCAAGAAAACAGCAGAAAGTCCGACAGAAGAAACTTAAATAATTGTGTCCAAAGAGGAAACCAGAAAAAGGCACAACTTTCCAGAGTGTTTCCACCAGACAGGAATGTAAAAAAAAATTAATTAATAAATAATAAATAAAAGCAAGGCTCCAACAGAAATAGCTGACTTTATGAACATCGTTTCACCCTGGGACACTCGCTGTGGCTCAAGTGGACATCGGAGCTGACAGGATGAGAAAAACAAAACAAAACAACTTTTCTGGCAAAATAATATACTGTAAGCGATGACATCCACAAATAATTTGTCATTTTTAACAGAAGATAAGATAGTTTAAGATAAGACCAAGAATACTGTAAAATGCTTAAATTAATTGGTTAAAGCCCATATATTTCCCTTCAGTATATTTTCTTTACGTGCTATTTTTTAAAATAATGAATCTATTCTTAAAAAAAAAACTTTGAATCCTAATTTTTATTGATTTTATAACATTTGTTTTATTCTAGGCTTGTGAAATTTTATCACACTCAATAAATTTGATCTACAGCTAACTGTCTTTCATGTGTGAAAAGTTGCTACAGGAAATAGTTCCCACCATTGACTGTCATTAAAAAGTTCTTTCTGGAAAAGTGGAGTAGCATTCCACCTTAATTTAGAATCACTGGTTTGCAAATAAATATGCAGCAACTGGACGAGAATTTGATCCAATGACAGGTAACAGATGTGGTGCTATAGAATAATTCCTTATTTTATTCTTAGGAAAGATTAGCAGATTGAAGATTTCATTAGCCTGCAGCTTTCAACAGTGTAACAGATGGGAACTTTCAATAGTACAGTGATTTCTTTAGAAACAACACATACTGTACCAGAATATTTTTCCTCGGCATGATTGGGAAAATGAATCTTATGGAAAATATTATTTTGGGCTGGTGGACGTCAAGGGAAATTCCACACAGCATGACAATTTACTTTATTTTGGGGGGGTTTATAAAATCCTCTGTCACCTCTGATTACAATGAGCTGAATGTATCAGTTACACATGTGGCATACATGATATTATACCTGACTTTTCTTTGTATACTGTGGCCACCTTGGCTTTCGGAGTTGTGGGGGTTACATATTGTGTACGCCTGCCTAAAAAGTACTTGTTTCTAAATGTGGATCAAAGGAGTCATTGTCATTTCTTTTCAATGGAGCTCATATTAAGATGTATTCCATTTGGGAAACATACAAAGCAAATCCTCTGTAATCAGTGAAGGATAATGTCCTCCAAACAACAAGAGAAAAAGAGTAAGACTACAATGATTCAAATCCATGTTTTGAATTTGAATCCGATGTGTAGATTTAAAGAGAGCAACAGGAAACGTGAAAGTTTTGGAAAATCTACCCAATTTTTGGTCCTAAAATGAGAGGGCGAGCTCTCATCCTTGAATGACTTTCTGCAGTGCACATGTCAGCAATGTGGTTTCTTCCTCATCAGCTTATTAGCTTACACTGTAATCCAAAGCAACACATATGAAATCATTTAAAACTATTTTTCAACCAATTTCAGCTGCTGATTAGTGAAGAATTTCCTTAGCACCAACTTTTTTACAGCAGATTTATGGTTCTGTGTTGGTGTCCATTTGCACTTCTACTGAAACTACCCAAAGAGAAGGATAATAGGAATCACACCAACAAGCAAGTAGACTATTTCTAAGAAACTCTTCGTCTTCTCTGTAACACAACCAACACAAACATAATTAAGAGTAGAACTTCAGCTGCTTGATGCTTTGGCAGTGCCTCCAAGTGGCAGTGGAGAGCTTCAATATGTAGACATGCTAGCACTGACTCAAGCAAAGCAGTGCCACAATGGAGCCTGCAGAGCTCTATTTTTAATTTCTTCTTATTTAGCAGTGTAACTACTCAGGAGCTGGTATTTAAGTTTGCTTATCTTCTAAACTGAATTAAAACAATTAGACACTCCATTAGTCTTTGCTTAAACTGCTAATCCTATGACCCATGATGGATGGATGGATGGATGGATGGATGGATGGATGGAAACTAAAGCAATTCCATCAGATCTTGCCTGATGAATCCATAACAATACTCCACCAACTATAGCATACATAAATACTAAGACCTTATGATGTAGAAAACTATTTGTATCCATCATAACGGCCACTAAGCTATATTATGAGTCAGATATTATGAATCACCGGAGACTGAATCACTGTTTTCTATAGCTTTAAAGCAATTTGTTTGCACAGAATAATAAAAGTATTATTTTAAATATAACTATATATTTATTTAAGGTAGCTAAACTTTTCCTATGCTTCACTCTATTTTTTAAACTACAACAGCAATGTGTTAGGATATTAAAGTTACAGAATTTAAAATTTGCCGTCGTCTCTTTTGCAAATGTTGACATGGACACTAATGGAAATATATGTGAAACACTAAATACTCTCAGAGTATTATTGTTAAAATTTGGCTTGTTTGGAAAACTCCAGGAAAGCAAGCGAGTGACAACACTTTGATGCACTGTGTTAGCAGTAAGCAGGTACATCTGTTTTATTAATCATTACTATGATACACGAAAAGAAAATGTGGAAACATTTCACTCAAATGACAGCTTGTTATTTATTATCTTTTGCACCAGCTGGTTAAAAAGTGGCATATATTTTCATTTGAGAGGTGCATGGAGGGATGTGGTGGCAAGCTTAAGCCTTGCAGGATGTCTGTCTCTGGACAGCTCTTGCAGTGGAGAGCTCCAAATTTACACACCCGTCCAAAATCACAAAGTGCAAGCAAGGCAATTGGCTTGACAGCACATGTAATAGAGACTGCAAAACCTCGTCGCCCAAGGGCCCTCACCAGAGTAGCCGTGGAGGAGAGTGGCGGGGGGTTGGCTCTCTTAAAAAAAAGGGAAAAAAAGAGAGAGAGTTTGGGATCAGCTTTGTGAGGCTTCTCATGTCAGTCACATACACAAACTTATTTTTGCTAAGTATCTGGAGGTTGGATCCGCAGTGAAATGTGCAGTGTGCGTGTTCGTGGCACTGGTTTTACTTGGCACCACAAATGATAGCTCACTTTTAATATAGAGTAGAGAGTTAGAGAGCGCAGAATTCTTGAGGCAGACTGTAAAAACGTAGCAGCACAATGGACAATGAGCGTGGCTGTGGTTTGGACTGTAGGAAGATCGCGGGGAGCCTGATGGAAACCTCGCAGGACTGCCGTGAGCACGCGAGGTCAGGACATATGCTGACATGGACTTCTGAGCCTGAGCCTGAGTCAGAGCCAGAGCGGAGGGAAACCGAGCCCTCACGTCTGTTCAGCAGCGCTCTGCTGCTCCTCTTGTTTGTCTCTGAATTTATGTCAAATGTTAGTCCTGCCTGATGCAAAATGCAACACTAAGACCCCAGACATGGATGTATTCTGCACAAATTAAACACAAAGCAGTTTCCAAAGTGCAGCAGGGTTGATGATATTAGTATGAATATTTGATAAAGAACACAACACTACATATTCATTAACTGAACTATTTGGATAGGATCTTAAAAGGCCATCTTCGCTATAATAGTTCCTTTTGGCGTGAACTGGATTAAAAATACAAATTCAGCACAAATGTCTCTCTCCAGAAAGCACCCAAAAAAAAGTATCTACAAATCTTGTTAGCAGCTTCATGTTGGAGCTTCTTTACTTGCCTTCACATGGTGAGAGGTACAGTAAGGGGTAGGGCTGGGCTATTCATCTGATTTTAATTTAATTAACCATAACCTCCAATATAAAGAAAACAAGACATTTGGGATAAAAATATTGCTTTTTGCATTCGTTTCCACTGCAAAGCTCTCTTTTTATTTCATGTCATAAAATCAAGCACACCCATTTCCTTTACAGAGGAGTGCATTTGCCTCTCCCTAAAAGCCCAACTCAGTCACCAGCACAGAGTTCAAGGAAGCCTACTTTAAAAAGATTTCTACATTTACAAAGAGAAGTTTCTTTTGGAACTTCGATAAGTTTGTGATGCTTATTAAGAATATTCATGTTTGGTTTTTTCCTGAAGGCGCTGGACGTTGTAGGGCTGTCCTGGTTGACACGCCTCTGCAATGTTGCGTGGAGATCAGGGGCAGTACCTGTGGACTGGCAGACCGGGGTGGTGGTCCCCATCTTTAAGAAAGGGGACCGGAGGGTGTGTTCCAACTACAGGGGGATCACACTCCTCAGCCTCCCTGGGAAAGTCTATGCCAGGGTGCTGGAAAGGAGAGTTCGTCCGTTAGTCGAACCTCGGATACAGGAGGAACAATGCGGTTTTCGTCCTGGTCGCGGAACACTGGACCAGCTCTTTATCCTCTCCAGGATACTTGAGGGTGCATGGGAGTTTGCCCAACCAGTCTACATGTGTTTTGTGGACTTGGAGAAGGCATTCGACCGTGTCCCTCGGGGTGTCCTGTGGGAGGTGTTGCGGGAATATGGGGTGTCTGGCCCATTGCTACGGGCCATTCGATCCCTATACAACCGTTGCAAGAGCTTGGTTCGCATTGCCGGCAATAAGTCGGACTCGTTCCCGGTGGGTGATGGGCTTCGCCAGGGCTGCCCTTTGTCTCCGGTTCTGTTCATAATTTTTATGGACAGGATTTCTAGGCGCAGCCAAGTGGCGGAGGGCTTTCGCTTTGGTGGCCTCAGAATCTCATCTCTGATTTTTGCAGATGATGTGGTTCTGTTGGCTTCATCGGGTGAGGGCCTCCAGCTCGCACTGGAACGGTTCGCAGCCGAGTGTGAAGCAGCGGGAATGAGGATCAGCACCTCCAAATCTGAGGCCATGGTTCTCAGCCGGAAAAGGGTGGAGTGCCCACTCCGGGTCGGGGATGAGTTCCTGCCCCAAGTGGAGGAGTTCAAGTATCTCGGGGTCTTGTTCGCGAGTGATGGGAGAAGGGAGCCGGAGATCGACAGACGGATTGGGGCTGCAGCTGCAGTAATGCGGACGCTGCACCGGTCCGTCGTGGTGAAGAGGGAGCTGAGTGTAAAAGCGAAGCTCTCAATTTACCGGTCGATCTACGTCCCTACCCTCACCTATGGCCACGAGCTGTGGGTAGTGACCGAAAGAACGAGATCGCGGATACAAGCGGCAGAAATGAGCTTCCTCCGAAGGGTGGCTGGCCTCTCCCTTAGAGATAGGGTGAGAAGTTCGGCCATCCGGGAGGGGCTCAGAGTAGAGCAGCTGCTGCTCCACATCGAAAGGAGCCAGCTGAGGTGGTTCGGGCATCTGACAAGGATGCCCCCTGGGCGCCTCCTGGGTGAGGTGTTCCAGGCATGTCCCACCGGGAGGAGGCCCCGGGGCAGACCCAGGACACGCTGGAGAGATTATATCTCTCGGCTGGCCTGGGAACGCCTTGGTATTCCCCCGGACAAGCTGGAGGAGGTGGCTGGGGAGAGGGAGGTCTGGGCCTCTTTGCTTAGGCTGCTGCCCCCGCGACCCGGCCCCGGACAAAGCGGATGAAGATGGATGGGTTTTTTTGAGTAACAGGATTATGATTTCTGGAATCTGGCTTTTAGGGAAAGGGGGAAGCCCGCGGATAAAGAAAGTAAAGTTGAAAAAGTTGTCCACTATCTTTTTTTCAAAATCTATGAAGCCAGAGATATAAATGAAATAATTTGACAGCCATGCATCATGGTTAGATCATGTTTACTTCTGCACAGGGACATGTTTGCCATTTAGATCCCTTATATTCAAGATTCAAGTCAGTTATCTCCAAAACTAAGCAACTGACAACCAAATAATCTATATAAATGGAGAAATAAAACTACATACCAGAGACAAAATACGTACATTTGATCTTGTGGTGAACTTTCCCTTTAACAAATCTATTTTTTATCAACTTGAACATCAAATAATGGAACCACCAATCGAAGCCAGGAGACTAAAACTATTTTCAAATTCTGATAACGCCTTTGGTTTCCCCCAAGCCAAACATCCATACAACTCACTAAGCATCCCATTCATCCAAGTTTCCTTTTCCAAATCACATATTGAATTTCATTTATGTCTGATGAGAGTAGCAGCTCTTTTGTTCAGTCTTTTTTGTGATGTGTTGGCAAAGCCCCCCTCTTTCACAGCCAAGCAGTCAGGAGGAGCCTGTTGTTCTTAAAAATGAGACAGGGCAACAACTGATTAGCATTCACTGCACTATCTCCACTCCCCTGGTATTTTATTACCACAGGTGCAGGGGCATTCATTGATCAGATGCACGCTATAGTCGAGGTTAGGCCTTAATTGAAAACAGCTCTATTTATACACCTGCAGGCACTAAAGGTCTCCAAGAGAGCCCAGGGAGGCTGAAGAGAAGAGAAAGGAAGGGGGGAGAAAACAGAGTAGTGACAGAACTGTGAAAAAAGACATGCCTTGGGAGACATAGGTTAAAGCCTGCAGAGAAGGCAAAAGGCATTCCCAAAACAGCATGGCTACCAAGTGCCATGAGAGAAGCATGCAGGTGCAGAAATCTTTAGGAAAGAACACATGTTTGAAGCAAACAGAAGTGATTTGTTGAAAATATGGAAAAACAATTTCTTTTTCAGCCAACATCTACATTTATTCTGTTTACCGCGCTGCTGCCAGTCTTTGTTGCCAAAGTCGTTTTTCAGAGCCTTGTACTGATTGTGTTCAGCCACATTGCAGGTGGTACTTTGCATCCTGGGGCCCATGTTTTCACAATCTGACCACAACAGGAGGTCAAGGGGTCTGTGTGGTGGAAATCCAATCAGAAAAACCACAGAGGAAAGAGAAATCTGCATTTAGACAGAGAGAGGGATGCAGCTCAGACGTGCAACTTTGATGGGGAAAGTTTGTAAATGATGTACAGCTCTTTTTCTGTCATGTCAAGGTCTTTTACAGGATGTCAAATTTCCAAGTGTGGGAAAGCTATGAAAGCTGTTAATCAGTTTAAAAGACATACGTGAGGGGGGTGAAAAGGTGCTCAGTCAGCTATAGGTTGTTGGCACCGGAGTGGGTCAGACACTGACTAATAAAAGTGTGAGAAAACTTCAAAGACAGCTGATACAGCAGATGATTATTTAAGGATTAAATTTAATGCAATAAAATTAACATTAACGTTGCTATAAGCTATCACTGACAGAGAACAGAATCAGATCCCACATGGAGAGTTTTCTTTTTGAAATAATGTAACACGTCTGTTAAATACCTTTGACGGGATTAAAAAAAATCATTTGCTAGAGTTAAGTCAGCTCAGAAAAATATGGCATAAAATGTATGAGTGAGGCGTATTTCAGCTATGGCCCATTATTTACAGAGGCAGTTGTGTGTATGTGTGTGTAAAAGTTTGTATTCCATGACCAGTTGGACCAAGTGATTGCTGGAGATTGCAGACAGTCGCTAGTGTGTAACTGATTGCTCAACTTGGTATAAAATGTGCCAAAAACATCATTGCAATTACTTTGGTTGCTAGCATGTTGCTGCAATCACAAGTCTGCCAACACCCGCAAACACCTCGCCAAAAAGTAGTGAAACTTGAAATAGTGTGTTGCAAACCAGAAATTTGAATGCTCACATTTAAAGTAAAAGTTGCACCTATTGAAATATGCTGAATGCAGCAACAACACATTTGGTGTACGACAACTTTGAAAGTAAATGTTTGCATACTGCATCACACTTCTCCATGTTTCATTAGAGGTAAGCAAAGAGAGTAAAGAGAGTAAACAATGAGTGTTTGCAGATCGGTCTTCTGTGCAACAGCAGAAATCTGCGAACAACCGAAGCAATCACAAGGAGTGCTTTTTGTGTAGCACCCTCATTGCGACCAAGTTCACCTGGAAACAGACAGAATTCTCCAGCAGCCAATCAACTACTGGTTTGGGAATACACATTTTGTCCTAGCAACCAGTGGTTACCAGACGGTTGCTGACCAGTCTCAAGGCCTTTGTAACTGGGACCTAAATGAACAAAGTACTCTCTAAACCTTTGAAAAAAAAGTGAAGCCAATGCAGAAGTGTGGATGTTGGGCAGTACATTCTAATGCACAACATCAGGAAACTTCTGTGGTGGTAAAAGAAGTCGAACCATAAGTACCGAGTAACCATTTTCCAGCTGAATTTATGAGTTTATGTCAACTCTGACGTGACACCTGGTTTAAAATAAACAAGATGGCAATAGCCAAAACGCAGAAGGCTTGCTGACTCAAGCCTTCAAGCAAACTAATGGGTGACAGTACGGTCAACTTTACAATATAAGCTCCTCCTTGCCTCCTTTTGCTCTCAAAGCTCTTACAAAAAAAAAGAAAGAAGAGACAGTTGTTTGAAACACAGTCAACTTATGAATCAACAGCTGAGAAGCCGATTATGCTGAATCAATCCTTTAAGAACACTTCATGGACAGGGAGATGGGTTTTTTTCCACGGTGACTACGGGACATAATCCATTCTAAGTGTTGTAAATCCAAGCTGACAACAGCTGCTGTCCTCTAAGAAGAAGCAAGCTAGAAATCTCTCAGAGCCACTTAAAAACAAAAGCTTTTACAAAGATCAATCGTCCTTGGAGTATTCATTTAAAATCGGTCTGATTGGATAATGTGAAGAATCCAATTCTGTAGTCCAAACACTGTTAAGAGCTTACAAATATGATCACAGCCTTTGGAAACGGTTTCATGGATGTAGATCTTGGAAAGGGAACAGACTACTGTGTGTATAACATCCCAATGTTCCAGTACAACATTTCCGTGGATCCTGTTGGGACAAGATGAAAGGCTTTGTGCCCTAATATCACTGTAACTGCAGGTGTGGAGGCTCCCATTTCACGAGTGTCACTGATGTTTAGGGGGGCCATGGGGAGGGGGAACGACGAGACATCTGCACGTTTGGATAACCATCTGAGGGTTCAATCAAATTCAACACCTAGCAGGTAAATGTTTGGATACTTGTGTGTGTGTGTGTGTGTGTGTGTGTGTGTGTGTGTGTGTGTGTGTATGATGTTACCTGTCTGGCTTGTCATCAAAGTAGACACCACAAACACTTGGCTTTATCAAATATCTGTGTGATCACTATCCCGGGCAGTATATAGAGGACTTCAGTTTGTAGTTTCGGCTTATTTTTGTTAAGATTCTTTTTTATATCTAAATTTAAACAGACAGGGAGGCCTTGTTCAAACAAAAGTCAGAGGATGTGAAGTTGATGAGCTGGTCTCATTTGCCCTGTCTTTTTAAAATAATATAAAGTGCTAAAAAAAATGCAGCCATGCAAATCAGAGCTATAAGGAAAAAAAATCTAATTTTACAACCTGTCAGGCTTTTATTAACAGTGCAGAACTTCTGCCAAAAATGCATTTCCTTTCCAACACATGGTTCATTCAGGAAGACAGAAATTGTGTCTCATAGCCACAGGGAGAATCTAAACGATATAGTGACCTATGATGCATAAATTAAAAAACAAAACAAAACATGACTCATATACAGTTGCGGTTCAAAAACAGTAAGTCTATATCAACATAATAATTTTTCAGTTGATATCAGACAGAAAGTCAAGTTACTGCTTGCTTCATTTGTATTTTTTTATACAGATGAGGACAAAATTATTAGCCCCCCCATGAAGATTTCTTTTTCAGAAAAACCAAGAATTAGCAGGGTTAAAATTATTACCCCCCTGATGCTTATACTCAAGTGTGAATCCTTTTTGTTGAATAACAGCCTGCAGTCATTTATTGCAGTTTTCGACAAGTCTCTCTAACACGCCTCCTGAGCAAATCCATTCTTCTTTGGCAAATCTCTCAAGCTCCTCAACATTTGATGATCTTCTGGCATGGACCTTGGTCTTCAGTTCACCCCACAAATTTGCAATGGGATTTAAATCAGGGCTTTGTGCAAGCCGGTCAGTAACTTTAACTTTGGTCTTCTGGAGGGAGTGACATTCTCACTGTTGTGTTGGAGGATAAAGAAATGACTCAGAGCCAGTTTTGCTACTGACTGCTTGAGTTTTTCTTTCAGAATCCTTCTTTCTTCACGAGTCCTTCCACCCTGACAGAATTCAAGGTGTCCCAGGCACACTTGAGCATCTCTACAGCGTTTCACTGTGAGGATGGTGTCCTTTGGGTTGTACATCTCTTCCTTCTTTCTCCAAATGTAAACATTGTCTCTGGGGTCAAAGAGCTCTAGTTTCACCTCATCTGACCAAAGGACAGACTTCCAGTATATATAATCTGTCTTCAGGTTGTCCTTAGCATACTTCAGTCTGGCTTGAAGGCATCTCTTTTGCAGAAGTGGAGTTGTTTTTTTTGTTTACTGTGCAGGGTGCCAATGATTGTCTCCTTTGAGACTACAATTTACAACTTGGCTAAGTAATTTAGTGTCTTGGCAGATGTTCTTGGGTCTTTAGACACAGCTCTCACTTTTTTTCCCCAGTCGTTCAAATCTTTGCTTCCTACCTCTGCCAGACTGGTGCTGCACTGTGTGGCTCTCTTTGAATTTCTGATTATACTTCTCGCTTCAGTTCTTGACACTTGAAAACACTGTGATAAGTTTGTATATGCATTTTCTGCTGATTTCGTTTGTGTTTAACATGATGCTTTCTCAAGTGACATCTCAAACTCTTGTTGAAGTTTTGATACTACGTAAATTGGAAAAAAAATCCCTTAGTCTTAACTTGATTTTATAGATTAGAGCACTGCAAAATTAAAGCATATCATTGCATGCCAGTGGTTTGTGCTATGGCTAAAAATAGCTAACGATCCCTTATAACATTGGCCCTGGTATTTTTTTGTCTGAAATCAATCAGAAATAACAGAAATAATTGATGCTTTCTAAAGAAAGTATGTTTCAAAGTGCTATGTTAAAAATCTCTTGCTCTGTTAAAGAAGGACAAACATTTATTATTAATAGTGAGGGGCAAATACTTGTGTCCTCATGTGTAATTGTACCTGCACACCATCTCCATCATTTGAGAAAAACAAACTGGTACTTTCCTTCTGAACACTACTGCATGAATACACAGTGTGATTAAATGCAAGTAGCTTTATACTGATGAACACCCAGTCAGACTGGTGAGGTTCGAAATACTGACAACCATCATCTGCCACAAACAAAATTGCTGAGAGCTACAGTACTTTGTTTTGTTTTTAGAGTTTTGCTCAGTAACAGTCTAAAAGCTCCACCTGTTGTTGGTGTTAAGCAGAACTTACTGGTGCATGTGTAGATGTCTGCTGCCATGGATGCTGTGCCTTGGTGGTTTAGCCAAAATATATGTTGAACAAGGGTAGAATGGATCCAGCCAGAGACACCATGGATGGACAAAGCCACTTTGACATCACCTAAATTAATGTTTGGTTTAAAGCCTTAATAAAAACATGACCTTTATTCGGTTACTTATGGTTCGTATTAAATGGTAAATGGCCTGTATTTGTATAGCGCTTTACACATTCAGTCATCCACCCATTCACACACTGGTAATGGCAAGCTACATTGTAGCCACAGCCACCCTGGGGCGCACTGACAGAGGCGAGGCTGCCGGACACTGGCGCCACTGACCACCACCAGTAGGCAACAGGTGAAGTGTCTTGCCCAAGGACACAACGACCAAGACTGTTGGAGCCGGGGCTCGAACAGGCAACCTTCCGATTACAAGGCGAACTGCCAACTCTTGAGCCACGATCGCCCCAAAATTAAAAAACTAAAGGTTTGGTGCCAACATAAGGTTTTAAAAAGCTCTTTCCTTGTGGAAGTTTTAATTCTACTACCGTATCTGTCAAGATATGTGTAAAAACAACAGTAAGCTAACCCAACAGATGGAGCTTATGGCTAAGAAAAAAGAAAAAAAAAAAACACTATATATAATAAATAATCCCTGTTCATACACTGGAGTACACCCTGACTTTGCTAACGCAGCCAAACATCAAACAAGACACAGCGGTGGGTATTTGACTGTAATATATTTCTCTACTACTGAACAGTTGTTAATCACAGCGCAGTTCTTGCACCAACCTACATGTGCAGACCCGCCATCATCTGTTTTTCCCAGACTTCAAGTCTTGGCCCACTTGAAAAAGACGAATCAAGCTAAAATGCTGAGTCCGGCAAGTTGTTATTGAGCCAAGCTTTGGTCATTAGAAAGCTAAATAGCTCCTTGTTTCCTTTTGTGTGTTTAATCTTAGCTGGAGCGGGTATAATTTATTATACAGTGAACAAAATTTGGCTGGAACAAACACAGGACTAGCTAACCTGGTTGCGCTAATCTTAAACTTCTATAGAAGCCCGATCAGTTTACCCCTCTAAAGCTTTCTTGCACGCCGCTTCCTCTTGTTCCACCAGTCGTCTGCTGCTGGGCACCGTGTCTTCGGTAGCTGATCTGCTGAGCTCCGCTCTCAGTGTTCTTGGCAACACAGTTCTCTCGGAGGTTTGTACCCACTCACCCACGTTACATACTGCCAGAGCAGGCGTTGAAAGAGAAGCCGCTCGCCCTATTACAAGTCAGTGTACCATCAAAATGATTTTGAAGTTGTTATTTTAAAAAGAAAATAGTTACATATTATTGCTTTAACAAGGGATCAAAGTCCACCAGATGGAGCTTAGGTTTTCCTTCTCATTATGCACCCCTGCAAATCTGAAACGATGTGAAACACCCCAACAGTAAAGACAAATAAATTTGCTTGACGTGAGCTGTGACACTGTTTACACAGAAAAGTTGGTACTTTGACAAAAATATGGCTCGGGATATAAGATCTGGTTAGGAATGGAAACAGCTCAAGCACAGAAACTGATTCACGGGGAGCCCCCTGGCTTCAACCGCAACTACAGAAAAAGACCCAAGGAAGAGACTGAGGATCACTCAACTGAAATATTATTCTTTCACACTAAATGAGAAGTGAATATAATGAACTACAGAACAGTAACTTTTTTTCCCCTTTCCACTGTGACTGATTTTAAAATCCTCTGACCACATTCGGACTGTAAACAGCCTCATTTAATTTTCCAAATATAACCCAACCTCTTCTAGCATTTAACTGGTGCTTTGTGTGAATCTGTCTCTCCTGGTCAGTCGTAAGGACAACACCTCAGACAGCACAGTGGGGTCAGTGAGAAGTTAACTCACACTGGCCGGCTCCTGTCGTAGAAAGCGTTGCTCTTTGCAGCCTCTGCAGCCTGCACAGCTGCTTTCCTCTCCTCAAATTCCTCCCTGCTCAGGACCGTGCCCCTGTGGCCGTGTTCCACCAGCTTATGGGCCAACTCCTTCTGCTTGAGATGAGAACAGAAGAAGAATCAGTGAAGAAGAGGGAGCATGCTTTACAGTCAAGGCTGGATATTGTCAGACGTTTGCAGTGCCGAATTTACAAATTGTGGCCTCTCAACTCACTAATCACCACAAGAGTACTGACAGATAAAATTTTCTCAGCTGGTTTTTAGGATTTACTTGTCACGCTTGTCTTTCGATTAAAAGGTGTCATTTCACTGCCCTGCCTAAAAGCATGGAAGCGATGACCTGCTCTCCGACACCACCACATTTTTAGTTTTATGGGTTCAGGATGATTTCATTCCTATTTCCAGATCTATTTCTGTTGTAAGTGTGAGCATTAATGTATGTCAGCAGGGATTTTTAGCTACATTATTCCGATCGTCACTTGCAAACCTGCTGTCATTAAAGCAAAGCCATAAAGTCATCATCTAAAAACCAAATCTCGCCGTCAAACCCAGTGGCTTGTTAGATCAAAGCTTCTGCCACATGTCCTCATACCCAAAATCCCAGCAGCCGGGCCTGTGTCCGCACCCAAGAGGAAAAGTTATATTTTCCTTCAGCTTTGATGTGGCTGACCAGAAATGAGTCTCAGACCTTTGCTGGTCCTAAAATTGGCCTGAAAATCCACTCAAACAGATGATTTGAGCGCACACACCAGGATCTACACTAATCAGCTAAGGTGGAAATCACTTTGTAATACACGGCACTTCGGAGACAAGACCGGAATAACGTGATCTGTGATAAATGGGTTCATAATTAGTGGATTTATCCAGATTTGGCCCTTTTCAACACAACCACACATGCCAGATGACCTGGGCTGAGTGTGCTGTGTCACAACACGGGGAAGAATCTGAATGATTGACTGCAGCTGATTATCAGGTCTGATAGGCGTTGTTCTCTCAATGTGGACACAGGTGTTCAAACAATTCCGCAGCAGACACATAACTCATTAGCATGGGCGCCATCTGCTGGACAGAAGCAGGACTGCTGATTTCTAAAGGGCAGGTTCATTTTCAACTTATTTAGCAGAATATGTGGCTCGAAAAACTTAAGAGACCAACATGAAAGAAAGAACAAATGCGATTTAGGGCTTTTTAAAGGCATATGTTTGATAATATACAGCCTGAAAGCTACTTCTCCTGAGTCTTTCGTCCATCCCTGAAAAACATATGAAAATAACTAACCCTAACCTTAGCGGAAGATAATGGATGGATGGATTAGAATTTCATAAACAATAGTGCTACTTGTGCAAAGAATCTGTGGTCTATAGCGAGCACAACACAACAATAACAACAACAACAACAACAACAACAACAACAACAACAACAAAATGTAATACAACCCGTTGTACTGTCTGTGTGGCTTTGAAACGGTACGACTGCCATGTGATACGAGTAATTGTTTCTCTACTTTATCGCATGAAACAAGCAGACTGGAGTGATGATAGCTGCTTGTTAAATTCAGAGTTTAAACCACAGACTTAATATAAAGAGTTACTGGTTTTATTCTAAACCTTGGTAAGACTACCACCTAGCGTTGAACTACTGAAATTACACCAACAAGTCAAATCTGCTTTTAACGAAACAAGCGAACTAAGTCCAATGCAGAAAAAAAAATAACAGGGAGCAGTAACAAACAGATATTAACTTAAAACGATATTTACTGTCGATGAAAATAACACTTGAGGTATAGTATATGCCACAAGCCAGACAAGTGTTTGTCAACTATGTTTGGTTGATCACAGGTAAACACCTTGTAAAACACCCATGAAGTTATTTTCATATTTTAAGAGTATATTTTTAATGTCGGGATAGTACGTAGCTAAAAATGGCCAATATTTGTATAAAGCGTGTAAAATTTATTTTCTTGCTTTGCACACCGGAGCGACATTAGATGAGCAACATACCAAGAGGCCAACGTACCAGAAGCAGGTGATGTGCTAGCAAGCTAATGAAGGCAGCTCAGACGGTTTTATACGTGGCGAATTGAAGGAGTCCTGGTAATTTTGGAGAGACTATGGTTATTTTTTAAATAAAATTCACTGCTGTAGATTGATGAAGAAATTGTAGTTCAGTCAGTGCGGCTCTGAGGCGCAATGCCACAAAATAGCGGGGTGTAAGGAGTGATAGGTAGGATAAAAGTGCTTATAAAAGTTGTACTTTTCACTCACTTTGAAGTAAAACAGATCCAGTGGCGTGACTTTTGAGTCCAGGTAATCCTCGTAACATTTAAACTGTGTTAGAGAAAAGTGAAAACGGCTGAATTTGCTGTACTCCATCTTCTGTGTGCGTGTGCGCTCGTGAGTATTGGAAAACGCTGCTATGGCAACCGCCTTACCGGCTTCTCATCAGACAGGAAGCGGAAGTTGACGACATCACGTTTAACCTTTATGTAAACCGGAATTCTTTGAGATCATTTTTATAACAAGAAAACCGTGCAAGAAAAATACAATTCCTTCAGAAAAAATAGCAAAACACACAAGTAATGATTTTAACTGTGAACAGGCGGAGAAGCAGCTGCCCTGTAACGACGCACAGAATTCACCTGTGAGGTAACGAAGGCGGGTTCCAGTCATTTATATTTTTTATTTTAGTGGTAGAAATAAAGAGCATTGTGTTACACAGTTTGATTTAAATACACATAAAATATTTATAGAAATAAAATATTATTATATATAACTATAAAATATGTGTATATTTTCTAATTGTTATAACTGTTAAATTATATATTATATATATTATAATATAAAATAAAATAATTAATAAAATAAAAGACAAAAAATTACAATTAAAAAATGGTCCACATAGGATGCAAACCAGCATCTCCTGATTTATTGGATCATAGGATATTCCATAGATAAAAAGGAATAAAAAATATAGGCTTACCTGTCACCTAAGGGCCTGGAAACCAGATTTTAAAGTGCACACTGGACAGCTAATTGGATATAATATGATAGAGTAGGCAGATAATGCAGAGGAAGCAGCTTTTGTCCAAACTATCATCTTATAGTGTGGAACATTTTTGAACCTAGACTTCCTAAACCTCCTAGATGCCCACAATACACTCTAAGAGAGCACATTATCCACCCAGATACCCAATTAATTTTTGGATGTACTTTCAATTGAGACCATACAGTGAAGCTTGCAGCTCTTGAAAAACAGTCTGAAGCTCATCAACAGTCTGTCTTCAGGAAAAAGTAACTGCGTAGACTGTTGTGTCATTTGCGAAACAAAGCAACAACAATAGAGGACCATCCATTGTTTTCTTATGTAGTTAGTTTCAAAAGGGGTCTCAAGCCTATCCTGGCTGAGTTGGACAAAAGGTGCAAAGATACACTCTGGACAGTCGCCAGCTCACTTTTTCAAAAACAGAAAAAAAAAGAAAGAAAGTTTGTCTGGGTATTTATTTCCCCTGTGAGAAGCTTTTGTTGTAATAGCGTACGTGTTAAAGAGATTTGGATGTATGTATATAAGCATGGACTGTACAGTTTTACTGCAGAAGCTGTTACTCTCGGTCAACAGCAGCTGAGGAACCGAAGAGAACCCCGAAACCCTGAGCAGGTAGCAATGTAAACTGAGCTCCTAAAATGTTTGTTGCAGAATTTTTTTGTTGTTGTGTCACAGATCTTTTCTGCTCCTTGTGAAAAAATATAGCCTACCAGTTTGGGAAGAGTCTCATTCTTCTTCTCGGGTCTTGGGTGAAAATCTAACGCCCACTGCAGAAAAAAAAGTGTTGGAAGTGTGAACTGTATAGCTTCGTTTAACTGTGGCTGTGGCGAAGCTTTAAGATGTTGCTTTTGTAACTACATTCTACTGTAGCCTTATTTCAGACTGTGTCTTACTGTCTTTTTTCAAAAAATTCTTTTTACGAATGTTGAGTTTTCAGTGGCTTTATTTCAGCCTAGACACAAAGAAATGAGATGGGTCTATGATACATCCTGCCTAAGATGAAATGCATAGCTTTGTTTTTGATCATATTGTGACCTGTGACCTGCGATAATATCCTATCTATATCTACATCCCATCAGAGAAGCTCCTGCAGGTCCTCAGTAACACCGTATTTCTATTTTAAACTTATGTGAGCTCAGTTGACGCATAAAAGTAGAATAGTGTCTCACACGACAAATTATCCTGTCTCGTGATGTCAGTCCCTAAATCCTGGCAAATCTACACAATTTGGCACCTTTTCTGACTATAAAATAGAGACGAAAACCTTCAGTGGGTATTTTCTCAGCTTCATGTGCAGAAAAACTGTGACTCTTGGCTGTTATTATCATTTTTATTATCATTTTGTTTAGTTTTGCCATCCAGCGTGAATTTTAATAGCTCTGCAGTGACGTCCATGGAAAGTGAAGTAACGATCAAAAATTTTCTTATGAATGGTCTCTCCTACAGCAGCCCTGTAACATATGACCTATATGCACGTATGCACACAGACAAATAAGACAAAAGGCAGCAGAGGCACAGTGGGTTAGTGAGTAAAGGAGGAGAGCTTTAACAACCTTCAAGATTAGCTTTGTCACGCAAGCTGCTTCTCATTTCTGAGGTCATAGAGTGTTTTCTTACTTAGAAATAAACCCTATTTAATTATTAACACTATTTTAAATAATAAATGTGAAACTTCTGCTGTTCTTATTCTGTGATGTACAGTTATTTTTTCTACACTTTGGTGAGCTTGATAAAATACACTCACCAAGTACTTTATTTTTAGAAGCATCAAATACTTAGTAGAACCTTTTTTTTGCTCATAAACAAGTTTCAGTTCCTGATGTCTTGGATTCATCAAAGTGTTGGCAGGAAGACATGATCAGCAATATTAAAGAGCAGGCCATAGCTGTGGCATTTAAACCATAATTTGAATCATGGCAACCAAAGTGTACAGAATCAACCTTTTGGGGCCTCGATAAATAATTTCCATCTTCATAACAACTGTATTTGGGATTCTTTTTATAACTCACCCATGTTGATACTCCAAGTTCTACATAAATCCTGCCTTGAACTTGGAGAAGGCATTTGCCTGCATCTGGGGGCTGCAGCTCATGTGTATTGGGTATTGGGCAGTTGGGCTGCTTGGTGACTGTGTGTAGTCGTAGTGAGAGATTAGTTTGCATTTCCAGTAATAAGTCAAACTGATTGTCACTGATTTTGTTTAACCTTTTTCTGGATAGAGGTGGTGGAAGGTGTTGGGTTTGGTGGTCTCAGAATCTCATCTCGCTACATGCAGATGAGATCATTCTGCTGGTTTTATTAAATGACTGCCTCTAACTTGTACTGGGGCAGTTTGCAGCGAAGTCTGAACCAGCTGGGATGAGAAATAACAGCTCCAAGTCTGAGGCCATGGTTCTCAGGTGGAAAAGAGTGGAGTGCCCACTCCAAAGGTTGGGAGTGAGTTACAGCTCCAAATGCAGAGCATGGATGGATGGATGGTTTTTAAGGGCAGCAGCTCACAAATAATATAGCTTGCTTTGTACAGATTGCCCAAAATGTATCTTAGTTTGATGTGAATCTTAATTTTGAAATATAAATCTGTGTTTTGTTACTTTACCCACAAAGCTGTAACTGTAGATGCTGGACAGAGCACAACAGGCATTTTTCAGATTTTGATTAAAGATTTGAAATAAAATTGATAATAACCACGTTATACAGCATGGACAGCATCATGATCTTTAGACTTTAGCACTGTGCCTGACCTTTGGCCTCATACCTCTTCACAGAAGACAGCAAGATTTGAGAAAAATTCTCTTTTAGTGATAGAGTGGCACAAAATGTGAATGAGGTCAAATGTTGGGTCATTAGAGTGGGAGGAGGGATCCCACTGGTGTTCATATCTGAAAGGACAGGAAGATTGTTGGTAAGTAATCAGCGCTCAGGCCTGTTTTAGACTAAAGTAAAATCTGTCATGACCTCAGAGGATTTGGAGAACGTCAGCCAGCACAGACCTGTCAGCGCACACACACACCTGTCTTTCATTAGTCAGCCACAGACTTTTGCTGTGACAGATTGGTGACCTCATTAGGACTTAAGTGAAATATACTACACTCCCATATTTTACCGCAGATATCTAACTTTAACACACAAATTAGATAGAGCCTTCTCTCTGAACCTTCAAATCAGCATGTTTAACCACTTTCTGCATTTTCCCACTTAATGCAATTAAAAAACACATACATGTTGATATATATTTTTAATGGTATTATTACATAAAGATTTTTGTCGTACATACATTTTTATGAAAAAAACAATCTGGTAGAAAAAATATTGCTCTGGGATGCGATCACACAACGCAGTGGCAACACAGAACATTGTAACAAGACACACAGCATCAAGAAACTACAGATTGCCATCTGCATAAATACAGTGTGGAAAATGCTTCATTCATGTGCTACATGCTTTTCATGAGAAATATCAGTTGTACAGCTGAAAATCAACAGAAACACTGGCTAACACTGGGCTACAATGGCTTTATTCCACTGTAATAACCGGTGTAATAACTTTAACATATGAAGCTACATATTTTTACTTCTCCTCTATGATCGTGTTCATATTCTGTTGCCATGTTCACCAACAATGTGTGTTCAATTGTAATTGGTAAAACCGAGGATGGATGTGGTTCAGGACGCAAAATGATAATTTGGTAATGCTTACGATTACAACAATATAATACAGCACATTTAAATTATTATACAGCTCTGATGGATGTAAGTGTGAGTTTGACACTGACCTGATCATGTTTTGAAGATACAGCCAAGAGACTCACAGCAGTGCCTAAAATAATATATAGAATTCTGTTTATGGACACAAATTTCATCCTGTTTTCTCACCTACTTAAATACAGTTTGTTTATTTATCAACCTTCACTCATATCTGGGTAAATGTAGTTTTTTTTAGGTGTAACGGCCAAAAAAGTCTGTTTGGTGGCAGGAGTGCTGAATGTGATTTCTTTAGTTTGGTGTATGAAATAAAACTACTTCATTGTTTGGGTTATAATAAAACTGCTGCCGCTGTCCGAGGTGTCTCACACATTAAAAAAACATTATTCCTACAATTGAAATACGTTAGTTTGAAGTTTTGTAAACCAAAAACCTCCATGTACGCAAACAAATAGAAATATTTCTTTTTTCTGTGAGACAGGGTGGCTTCATAACGTAAGATGAGACAATCTTATGTGTCCCTACAAAAAGTGCAAACTAAATATAGAGCGTTCTGATACGCGTTTAAAACGTTTGCACTCACTGCTGTGTGCTCAAATAGTTTCGTCATAGATTAATATGCATTTTTTTGCCAGTGGAGTAAATTCATGACACTGATTTCAAACAAGTGTTTTATAAAATGTGCAGCAGTCTCCAATAAGTCAAACAGTTACATTAAAGACAATATTTGATTTTTAAACCAAACTCTGAGACATTCTGCGTTCCTCGCCACCAAGCTTTTCTTTTTTCCCCTGAGATGTCCCGGTGCTCCTATGAGGTCATTGCCATCTGATACACCTACAGCTTGAACCTTCCTCTACACAAGCGGCGGCTCTTTCTTGGCATCTTTATCCCTGTGGTGACGGCGGTGTGCACTCCTCCTGGGTGGAATGCTGGGAGGTCGTGACTCTGGATTTTTTGGGGGAACAGCCGGTTGCTAAAATGATAGTTTTGATGGACAGTTTTCTCCATGATCCCTCACAGCTGTCCAAGAAAAAGGAGGAGCCTCCAGAGAGCCAGTCCACGTTTTCTTGCTCATTATCACAAATCTGGTGTTCCTAAAAAGTTGGCCGGTGTGTATGTTCAGGCTGAATCACTGAGAGACATTGTTATATCTCAAAAAGTGGCTTGAAAATACAGATTACCTCAAAAAGTGATCACAGCATGTGTGATTTAACCAACAAGAAAATATTCATGACCTCATTAGTTTTTAGTGTTTAAAGCTGAAATCCATTATCTGCTTTAGATGTGTCACCTCCCTGCTAATTTTAGACATAATATAAAACGTTACATTTTCAGATCTGACTTTGAGATACGGTTTTTTTGGCCTAATGAAATTGGACACAACACGATTTCATAAAATAATTGCAAATTTTAAATGATTTTCCTCTGAAATGACATGTTTTATTAGAAGAATAAAAGGCCCCCATACAAAGAATGTATGACTGAAAAGTCACAATGGTGTTTCGCCAGCTTCATTTGATCATCATTTTATTTATCATTTAACAAAACAAAACAAAATAACTATGTAGTCCTCACTCGAGTCATAATCAGTCATAGCATGTTGTCAAGCTGCGATACTGGCAGATCAGTTCGCAGCCTCAGCTTTTCCTTTCACGTCACATCTGACTCAGTGAATCTCAGATCAGTTGTCATTGCTGTTCTGTGTGGAGGGTTCTTGGTACTGTCCTCCCTTACTTCTAGCTTTCCATATATGAACATAGAAAGATGAGGAGGCAGGCAACATTGCCTTATGCTTTCCACCTGGACACATGGATGGGTGGGGTAGTCTAGAACAGAAGCACGTGACCAAAAATACATTACTGCAGACAGAAATAATCTCCTATCCACCAGTGGTCCTGAACGAAATCACTTTTGTTTAGCCAGGGGGGTTAGTGTCATTATTGCAAGATTAAGAGCATCATTCTTATTCTTGCAAGACAGCAGAACGAACTGGAAGTCTCTCTGTCAAATACTTCTCATCAAGAATATTTCTAATGTTATGGATTTCAGCTTCATCGGTATGTGACAGAGCATCGTTAACTCAAACACAGCATCCAGCTATTGTCATAGCTTCAAAAAAGAAAAGCTCAGCAGTTATACCTGTCAGCCCTTTGAGGTTTTTCACACAGTTCATAGATACCTGGAATGCTTTGAATGTGATAAATAACTATTGTCAGTTTATGGGGTACGTCCATTTGTCCAATTTCTATAAACCTATCCAAACCTGTACTTGGGCCAGTACTTGACTTGCGTATGCCTCGGTGTGGTTCCTGCTTGGATGTTTGCCTTTGCCGCGGGTGGCTTTGGAGGTGGTGGGAGTGGGGTTTTCCTCCTCTCTTTGCTCCTGTCTGTGATGGTGAAGCCTTGCTCGCCCTTATCGTGCAGGCTGACCCTGGGCAAGAAGTGGGTAGAGACATGTTGGGATTTGACCCGGGGGCTGGAGCCCATTTTAGCTTTCCCCCTCTTATTAAGGGCCACAAACCACTCGCGACCTGTCCTGTGGTTCCTGTGGATTACTGAGGCATAAGTGTTGTAGCTGTTCTCCTGGAAACGTTCCCTGAACTTACAGTCATCCGTGAACCGTTCCTACAAAAGAAAGGAAATGCAGGGTGTTAACAAGTATTATTCCGTGTCATTTTCTTGTATTTCTTTCTTGTTTTCTGAATAATTGAACCTTGCTGTATTTGCAAACAGTCCCAAGTCATTTTCACACACGTGATTCTTGATCTGTGCATATCCAAACATGTAATGTAACCTAAACTTGTTTACCTTGTGAGCGGACACAGAAAAAGTCATTACTAAATCTTTTAGCATTATTATTTTATTTCATTTTTTGCAAGAAGCTCTCACTTTCACATCAACACATATACACAACTACTGTGAAAAGCTTCTGTGCTTTCTGTGACAAATTTCCTTTGCTGTGAGATTTTTGTCCTTTTCCTGCAAAACCGGAAATGCACACGTGAGGATTTACTGTTCACCTACCAAACTCTACCTTCAGGTCCACTTACAGAAACCTGAACTGAACCTGGACCTGCACACACTATAAAAATAGCATGAATTTACATTTCTAATGAGACAGCTGGGTCATGCTTGTGCTGCAATAATTGCAACAGATGTGCAGAAGCATCAGATACTCCTTGGTGATGGGTTTAATAAGTCATCTACATCAGCGGTCCCCAACCCCCAGGCCTCGGACCGGTACCGGTCCGTGAGTCGTTTGGTACCAGGCCGCGAGAGTTGAGGCTCAGGTGTGAAATGTATGGTTTTCAGGGTTTTTATTGGTTTTCAGCGTTATTTTGTTATCGTTTTTATCCTTAACTCGGTTTTCCTGAGTATTTTTCACGTGTGTTATGAATAAATCTTCTTCTTTTTTGGTACCGGTACTAGTTTTATTTTGTTGTATTTATCCGCAACACCTTAAAGGCCGGTCCGTGAAAATATTGTCGGGCATAAACCGGTCCGTGGCGCAAAAAAGGTTGGGGACCGCTGATCTACATGATTTCATTATCACAGTCACACCTTCACTGACAGCAGCAAAGCCACAAAACTCAAAAGGCATCTGCTATTGAACTCATTCAGGAAGAACTTCAGAACAAAGACATGGGGCGGTGTTTTTATGATCATTCTTCTTCTTACAATTTAATCAGCAGAGTTATTGTATTTTTCTAAACTGTGTTGGATAAGATGGATTTTTCCTCATGTTGAAACAAAAGTTTTCATCCCACCCAGGTTCTCAAACAGAGGATGAGGAATGGGTCAGGTTTAAATCAGACTACTCGTGTATGAATAGTGCAGATAATATCAGCAAGTCTGCAAAGTAAAATCCTTAATGAATTATTACTAATAATCTAAATGATCCAAATATTATTCCCAAACACTGCTTAACATGCCTGCGATAGTTTGGTTATCCAAGAAGAACCATAAAGCTTAAAGTTTTCCAGATGGACCTGACGCACATAGTTGGACTGCATCAAAATTGTATTATTTGGGTTGCAGGTTTGATCAGACTTTGTCTACCAAAGTATTAGAAAGAGATGTAAAAATGTAACACTGGCATGCAGCACTGCATTCTGCACACGTGTCATGCACAGAGATGCAGATATTCATTGAATGTTCCCGTTTTGTGCCTAAATATATCTCGGGTGGGAAACTTTGACATGTACCCAGGGATGCCGGCTTTCTTGCTGCAGCATGACTTCCTTGTATAACCTCCTGCCATTCTGAAATAAAACAAACTGTTCTGCTTTGCTGAAGAGTGCAGCATAGCAGAAAATGATGCCATTACAGCGTTCGGTAAACATGCCAGTCACAGGAGAGTGCACTGCGGCCGCAGCAGAACAGCGCAAACCTTTAAGTTATTCAAAGTGACCGACTGTTTCTTTTAGTTGTTGTTTTTAAAGGACGATTTTAAGAAAAAAGTATAGAACTCCAGAGTCACAGCTGTGGGTGGACTGAAATGAAATGCTACATTTGAGCAACTTACCGTCTCTGGAACCAGTCGGGGAATTAGACGTTGGAAACAAATCCACTGGAGCGTGTATGAATGTACTCTCTCACACACACATGCAGGCACGTATACACACATAAGCATGCATACCAAGAAGAAGATTTGGCCCATGCTGCGTTTCATAGGATTTAATAGCTGCAGCCAGATTCCAGAGATCTCATTGTAAAAATCATAATGCTTGTACAGCTGTTTAACCTGGCTCTTACCCTGCAGGATAGGTTACAGTCTTTTAAAGGGTCCGTTCCCATGATCCTTGATATATATATATATATATATGTATTCAGTTTCAGTTCAGTTTATTTAAATAAAAACCGAAACCTAAGTGTCAAAATGAGCTTTGGTGACTGTGGAGGCTGTTTGACTGCAACTGATTTCTTAACATTGTCATGGTCAAGAAACTAGTTTGTGTTGAATTGAACTTTGTGGCATGGCGAATGATCCTGATGGAAACAGGCGTCAGAAGATGAGTACACTGCTGTCATAAAGGATGGACGTGCTCAGGAACAATATTAATGTAGGCTGCGGCCTTTGAACATATTCATTTGATACCAAGTGTCCCAAGAAAAAAATCCACCATACCATTACATCACCACAAGCAGCCTGAACTGTTGATATAAGGCAGGACGGATCCATGCCGTCATGTTGCATTCCAAATGTCACAGCAGAAACTGAGACTCATCAGACCAAGCAGCGTGGTCTTCTGGTGCTGTAGCCCGTCTCGCTCAGAGTTCAGTGTGCTGTGCATTCACAGATGTTCTTTGGTAGGCTTTCTTTTTTAACAAGTGGTTATCTGAGCTGCTGTTACCTTCCTATCACTTGGAAGTCTTTCTATTCTCCTCTGATCTCTGGCATGAATTATTTTCTCTTTTTTACATAATTAACTTTGGGCTGTAGACATGTTTGTGTGGGATACTCTTAGTATTTCAGCACTTACAGAAATACTCAACCAACAACATGAAGTTGTAACTTAACTCACCTTTCTTCTATGAACCTGGTATATAACTTGACTGTACATCATACAGTTCCATTTATACAATCATTTGCATAAAAGGAGACCAGTTGTTACAAAGTAATACATTAGATTACTTTTTATTGTAACAAAGGATATAATGCATGAGTGTTTTAATTTAAACGATCAGTTATTTAGTTACTTAATAGCTTCTCTGTTCCGTTTGTTAGGAAACAAGAAAAAAAAGACAAATCCTGACATATTTGTAATGCTTCTGTTTCCCTCTGACTCACACACACGATCCTGCTGTTGTGTTAGTCAGGTTATCTGATCTGATGGCAGAGATGTCATCAAAGGCCTGAACACCTGGCATTATTTTGTGCCTCAGTGATGATAAGTGCCTGCTGAAGGACTCTACTTCACATTTTGAAGTGCAGGCTGAGCACAGCTCCTGGTGGTGAGGCCTTTCTTTAATTAATTATTTCATTTGTGACAAATTAAAGTGATTAGTGGTATTTTCTGCCACTACACAGGCTTGCTTTTAGCTATGTATGTGTGTATCACTCTCTCTTTTATCTATAACCCCTCCCTCACTGTTTGTTTAACAAATGCTGGCGACCCTTTCACCTTTCAGAAGATTATGTTTGCGATAGCCTGCTGAGTAGGTCACGCAGAGCAATGTGCATCTGTCTCCTCGCCCATTATTCAGCGAATAAACTGCCACTGTGAAAACATCTAAACAGTAAATATGACAGACGATGCAACAGATACAGTTCAGCACGTCACCTGACACCCTGCCGCGAGGCCTGAGCCTGAGGCCCCCGAGGTTTTACATCCACCAAATCATCAAGGCAGTTAAATAGCACAGTGCAGCTGTAGTCACAGATTGGAGTTTAACTGTACAAATATTCCTCTGAAGGCAGAGCCGCTCTGGAGGCAAAAATACACTCCAACTGCAGGAAGCAACGAGACTATCAGAGTGCGAGGCATCTAACCAGCGAAGCTCTACTACAAAGAAAGAAAATATCAACTATATAAGCTGCAATGTGCACAAGAATATAAGCGTAAAAGCCTGAGATCATCCTGCAGAGGCAGCAAAGTGTTGAAATGTGACAAGAAAAAATCTGAACTCCACCTATCAAGGCAGATGTCACTGAAAGTTTCAGAGTTATTTTACAGATAATAATATGCTATATATAGAAAATGGATCTGAAAGTGAGGCCAATATTGAAGCGGCTTAAACATGCATTCCTTCAACTAACCAGCAGGAGGCGACTCTCATTTGTATAGATGTCTATGGCTTCCTTGCGCTATAGTCTGAATAAAAGCTTTCCTGGGGAGTTCATAAGGTCAGTCACTACTTTCAAGTCATAACGAATACATGAAATTTATCAGTATGACTCATGGTCCTCATTAGAGTTAAAAATGAGGTTAAAATAGTTAGAACTACATCGTTAGCCAATGACAGTGTACCCGGTGTAGTGTAAAAGGTTTTGTGGTCACACTCATGATCTATGAGGTTATAAAACATGAATGTAGCTTCCAGAGTGGAAAAGAAGCCAGTGCAAAGTGCATTAAACCAGAATTCTATGTTAAGGCCACCAGATTGCAATACCTACGGCTGCAGGAAGATTTCTGCTCCCGTACTCGTCTATGGGATAAAGGATTTCTGATTTGACTTCTGTTAACACTTTTTCCTGATGAGTTTATTGGGTCAAACACTCTCCAAAGTGTAGCTTTTGCTCAGAATTGAGGACCATCTGTGGTATATTTGACTTCACTTGTCAAGTGACTGTGAAAACACTCATCTCGAGGCCTCAAAATCAGAGACGGTATATCAAGAACACTTTTGTAGGGGCCAATAAATAATCCTTGGAAACATTAAGGTGTGATGCTCGGTCCACATAAACTAAAAAACACACAAAACCACCAACAGATTAGGATTACAGTGTCGGTGACCTCTGCATAGTATAAGCCATGCAGTTCATGGCATGGAGTTGTGGTACCAAGCAGAAAATCCCTGATCCAGTGATGATTGTAAGGTAAGGTTTAATTATTAAGCGCTTTTCGTAGACAGGTAGTCACAAGGCGCTGTACACAAAGATTAAAATAAAGAAAACATTAAGTAATAAAATAGACAATATAAACAATGCAAAAGTATTGATTAAGTTTTTAACTGCTTTTTAAAGGTTTCCACAGAGTCAACCAAACGCAGTTGTGGTGGTTCCACAGCCTTGGTGATTGTGTACTCAAGACTTCCAGAAGAACAAAATAATTATCTTTAGTTTGAGGCAATACCCAACAGCGCTATGTCACATTGTGTTCTCCTAATATCCAGCTGATGTAGTTTACATTGAAATCTTGTTTGCGAAGAACTGAGACCTCGAAAAAGTTTATTTCAGGGCTAATATAAGCTGGTTAACAAATCTCTGCTGGTGAATAGCACACAGTCACATGTGTATAATTTTAATAACAAGCTGTGGCTGAGAATCCACTTTGAGGGAAAACGCTGCATCGCTTCCCACTGACATGGTTTCATGAAACAATGCCGGGAGCTGAGGGGCCATAAATCGCTCAGCGTGAGCACCGCCGCAGCTCACAGACGCTCCGGCTCTCCGATTGTTGCTTGTCCAGCTGATTGTTTACTCAGCATATTGATTTTCAGTTCATGGCTCACTCCTCTTTATACTATCAGACGTCCCAGACTGGAATTAATCTGCTCTTCACATTAGCACATGCTAATCGGGAGCTGCTTCTATGTCTGTGCGTGCCAAGACTCCCGCTGATGACTCGTCAGTGCGGCTGGTTGTTGGCTGTCCGGCCTGCTCACGGCGGCGAGGCCAAGCTGCTGTGGGTAGATTTGGGCTTACTGTGTGTTCGGGGGAATTTGAAAATCTTCAAAACTGTGCCTACAGATTACAGCAGTGTGCCTTGACATGCTGATGTCAGATTTAGGGATTTTTGTTATGCAGCACAGATATAAAGCTGCACAAGCTAATAAATAAAACAAACAGAAAAGATTCTAATGAATAAATGCACCACGAGTCCAAACGATGTTTGATTCCAGCAGAAAGCAGCATCATATCAGCAGAAAATAACCGTTAACAAATTCTGGTGCTGAGTTTATATGTTTGCAGAAAGTCTCAGAGCACGACGAGTGGTCAACAAAGACAATACTTAAAGTTTTTAAGTCTTTGCAGGTATGTTTTTATAAGAAATTTGCCACTTTCATCCAGCTTTACACTTCTTGACAGACCCATTTCTAGCAGCAGCAGTCACCAGTGCACTACACTATATGCTACAGAGCGGCATATTCACTAACCAAACAAGGTGAGTGACTAACACTTGAGCATAATTACAAGTAGCAGGTATTTGTCTCCATATGGAGTTTGTTCTTAGAAAGCTAAAGCTAGCTATGTGTTAGCAAGCTGCTATAGTTAGCTAGTGCACTCACAAAGAATAATGGTGCTTTCTGAATAATCGATCATATACTCTGTCACGATTTACAAGTTTAATACAGATCATTACCAAATGCTTTTACGCTCATTAGCATACCGAATGTCCCACTTCTTTCTTGTGTTAGCGTTTCATGTTTTATTGTCTGTCTCCACGTCTTGTCCTCATTTTTTTCATTTAGGTAGCTTACAAAGACTTTAGTAGTATAGCACCAACAGTCATGACAATGCTCTCTATATGTTAGAAGGTAAAGACCCTACAATAATACACAAAAAATCCAACAATCTGACGACCCTCTATGAGCAAGGGCTTGGCGAATGTGGGAAGGAAAAAATCCCTTTTAACAGCAAGAACCAGGCTCAGTGAAGGGCAGCTATCTGCCATGATCTGAGTGGCAAACTTAATTCTGAGTTTGGCACAAAAACTCAAACTACAAAAACTTATTAGTTACAGTTTTTGTAGCACCAACTATTATGTCACATGTCATCACTGCAAGTTACCAGATTTCACTCGGATTCCACACTCACCATATCCCTGCTAGTGTTCCGTGTAATCCACTTTAATAGTTTGTGGACGAATACACATTGTAATTACAGGTCTGCAGCTGGATAATAATGTTGATCAGTGTCTGCCTGATATGGAAAAAGGCAGCTTGCTAGCAACAATAATATGATGAACATACAATATATAAGCATATATGAGAGTGTAAACATTAGTAAGGCCCTGACCTTTATAAATCCAAACTGCACATAACTAATTAATCATATTAAAAGCTGCTTAATTGGGCAACAACATTCCAGTCAGCACTTGCTTTGTGGCCCCTCAAGTATCCACACACTATATGTGCTGAGTGAATTTAATAGTGTAGGAACTGAGTGGGATACTTACAGTTGCGTGCAGCCGTCCTCTTTTATTCATGGCCAGGAATCTGTTACTGTAGACCCCTTTGATACCGATGACCCCCTGAGAAACCGCAAAGAGCTCCAGGACACCTAAGAGGACAAACAACATGATCTGATGATTGACTGGTGACAGGATGTATTTTTACTCGTCTTGTGATTTTCTGTCTCTTGCTGCTCGTCCTCACTCCGAATAACAGACTTTGACATGATCTACTCTGCTGTCATGTCAGCGCTGTTATCCTGTTCAGCTGCACCGTTGAGACTTATCTCTTAGTGGGCTCTTTAGTAGGCTTCTTTAGATCGCTAGTGTTTGCATGAATAGAAAAAAGGGAACACGGAGCAGTAGTTCTATCTTTAATTATTCCAAATCTCTATGACGAAAGATTTTTATGGGCTGTTTTGGAGGAATCAGTTGTTATGAGTAAGGACCAAACTGAGGGATACTGGTGTATAAAATATTTGGGGGCCACAGAAGAACACCTCCTGAGGCACAAACCTATCGCCACCATCGCCTCCTTCAGTGTTCATGGCGTGTTTAATGGCTGAACACTGAAGGACCAAATACCAAAGTTGCTTCATACAAAAATAATAAGCAAAACCATTTTATTATTAATGAAAACATTTTATGCAAAAAGGTAAAAGTGTACCGTTAAAGTGTTGCTATGGAGATGTGCAAAGTGTTTGTTATTTACATCAAATATACCATATGAAATGTTCTGAACAAATGCACGTGCCTAACTGGACATGCCACTGAACTGGACCACGTTTGGAGGATTGTCAGTGATTTGTAGTGCAGCTAGCTGACTACATAAACAGACCATCCACAAAGTTATTCCTTTAGTTATGATTAGTAAATTAGTTTATCTTGCTAACAAAGCTTGATATTCTCCAAAAAGTTGATTCTGTCCATCTGGACGTAGCGTTTTGTGGGAGAAACGTTTCGTCACTCATCCAAGTTACTTAATCTCAGTGGTCATTGATCAGTGGTTGTTGATCAGTGGTCATGATACTTTGCATAATTAAGATTAAGTTGCTGACCTCCCAGCCCACTGTTCCCTCAGTGGGCTGGTTTCAGTCATTATGCAAATGTACTGTTTATAAGATTTGGGGAAACCTGCAGTCAGCTGAGACTGAAGAAGTCACCTGGATGAGTGACGAAACGTTTCTCCCACAAAACGCTACGTCCAGATGAACAGAATCAACTTTTGGAGATTTACTTTCCTGGGTGATTAAGCATGCATCAAAAAGCTTGATATTGTTGATCCTATAATACCCTGGGTATCATATTTGATAAATAAGTTTCTGAGACATGATCAGACATGATCAGTGCTCACCATAATTGCAAAATGTTATGGACAAAATTCTTTTTTTTGTCTAAAATTAACATTGTTGTTAACAAAAAGTTGCCAAAAACACTCAATTGATACAAATGTGATACAAAACATATATAATAAAAATATAATAAAAATATATCATACACAGCATGATATAGCGAAAAAAGTGGATTTTGTTATAAGGGTTGATAAACATCTCAGTTCCAAAAAAATCAGAATTTTCTGGCTATTTTTTGATGGACTGGGTCTTACAGGGTTAAGTGATAGCATGTTGAACTAAACCTCACCTGCGCTGATGGCTTCTGTGAGTATTTGAGCCATGAATAAACTTGGATAAATACACTTTTTTTCAATTAGAGAAACAACACACAGGCTCAGAGACTACTGCAGGGGAGAGTAATGACTGAATGCCATACGAAAAGTATAGAGAAAACCTAAGCTTAATATGAACTCTTTCCCATGTTGCTTGTCTGTGTTTATTGTGCTGTGGTGTGTTGATATCTGTGCATTCCTGTATTATCCTTCTGTGTTACACATTTTGATGTTTTTTTCCTCGCTACCTAGCCTGACCTGTCTCCCCAATGTGATGTTTGTGTATTGTATGTACGGTCGGCAAGGTCTGTCATCTCGGTTGTGGGCAAAAGACCTGCAACTGACAAATAAAGGCTATCTCTATCTCTCTCTATTTATGAGGGAAATATAAACAGCACTACTGTGTGAATGCTACTGTGCTGATCTTTATGTCACTAAAATTTCAATCAGATTCTTTTTATGATAAAAAAAAAAAAAACTTTGAGAAAACTGTAAATTGTGGGGTGTGGGGCATAAATCCTTTTCTGCTTCTGAAGCGATCAATGCCAGAAGAAGTCCCTGAACCACTGCATTAAACAAAAGATTAAATATAATGAACTGTGAAACTAACTCCCCAAAAATGCACACACACTGTTGGACCCACACAGAAATAAATCAATAAATAAAGAACCGCTGTCCTGAAGCAGAAAGGTCTCGCATCCAAACTCGAATGTGAGCATTTGAGTTAAATCTAAGAGTTGAATCTGATGCTGCGTGATGGTAAAAGAATCTTCATATTACAAATCCAAGACGCCCAGTCTCCTGCTAGTCTGCTGTCCTGTCATTCAGGCTTCAAAACCACATGGCTGAAATCCATGTAACCTGACAACTCTTCTAAAGGGGACCATGAAATGGAGGCACAAGTGCACTTTCACGGTGAGCTTTTGCTGTTTCGTCAACGGATGAGCGATGAAGGATCTGATGGTGCAGTAAAAGCTGAAAATCTGATTTATGGCTTTAGTTTTGTGGCCTAGCTGACACAAGTGCCAGGCATGCTCTAAAAGTCAGATTATTTAGTGAAACTGTGATGTTAGTCATCTCCCTTTAGAGGTGTAAATGAATTTGAAACAGGAGGAAATGGTTGCACCTCAGACATTTCAAGTCATAATTCAATTTTCCAAAAAATTTTTTTTTTAGTTCGTCCCTTCAGAAACACACAGGCAGCTGTAAGATTCATACCCAACCTATACATTTAACTATATTACTCTGTGATTCCTGAATTCTGTTATGCATTTATCAGCAACAACAAATATCAACTCGTTTGTTTGATCTTTGTCATTTATGATCATTAATATTTCAGAATTTCAGCTCTAAACAATCCAGCGTGCAGGATGACGCTTAAGTCGAATATCTGCACTGCAAACATCAGCGTTTGTTTGTGGTTCCAAAATCTCATTTCTCTTAAATCATCTGAAAATCAATTTCACTTTAATACTTTATTTGCGCGCAAGTCTGCAGCTCAAATCATTAACTTTGCAGGTACAACAAACAATAAACGTTTTAAAGGAAATCTGTTTTTTTTGTGCATATTGTCGCGTTGTTGCGATTATGTCAGTCGTGCTGAGTCGCAGTCCATTACATCCTGTTGCACCTGTTACTTCTACAAATAGTCTACCTGCCAACATCCCCGGAGAGACACAAACAAGGCTCGTCAAACAGATGCCTGCTCAGATATTTCACAGGCTCGGACAGCCTAAGTTTAGCAGCGCGCTCCTTACCGTCTTTATGTGTAAATCATTGTTCAAACTTGCAGGGATGGCAGTCAAAATAGACATCGCTGCAGACAGAACGGGGATCAATTGGAACAAACACAGGATCCAAGTGCGCATTCTCAGCGGGACGCACCGGATTCATCCACGCCTCAGACCTTCATAAATTAGTAGTTAGGCTGCTTCGTGCACAGTGAGGCCGGACTGAATGACTTACTCAGCTGGTTGGGCTCATGGCTGCCGTTGACTCTACCGTCGGGATGAATCTGGAGATGGAAGCCGATGCCAACCCTACAGTAGAGTCTGCAAGTCCTGCGTCCCGAACGGATCCCCTCCTCCAGAAGTTGGCGCTCCAAAGAGACGTGCTGAGCTCCCGCAGCGGTGCAAATCAAGTGAGCGAAGGTCAGAAGGTAAAGAGGAACATTCATTCTTTCAAAAAGGAGACACCCGGGAGGCCACTTCTAGCATTTTGGTCTCGCTCCTGAGATCTGAGCACCAGAAACCGTGCGCACGCACTGCATGCAGCGCTCCTAGGCATTACCCCGGCTGCAGTAGCTGGAGTGGTTCTGCTGGCACGGGGATATTTATATCGCCAATGATCTCACTTCTCGATGCATGCCTGAGCTCTAAAGGACGCTCTTTCATCCAGATTTTGTCGCCGAGATGCCACTCCTGCTCAGCACCGACCCACAGCAGCGGGGCGTGAAGGAAACGCGACAGACACCGCACATTTTCCAAGCAATCGTCCGCGCCAGGACGCACTAAGCGCGGCATTTTACGCACAGGGAAACGACATGTTAATAGAGCGTGGACGCGATTAATTCGCACTTGAAGCCACGAGGACAAAATATTTCGCTGTGGACGCTTCTTTCCGTAAAAGAAACACCGGACGGCAACAATGAAACACCGCTCGCAGGAGTGAATTCAGAGAGGTTCGGGCTGAGATCCTCAGGTGGTACAGCAGGGTTTTAACACTGGCTCACCGGACACTCAGGCAGCCGTATTTATAGGCCTCAGTCCACCTTTTCATCTGATGCGTCCACACATTTGGTGAACAAGCGTCAAGCTGACTAATGTATTCTGAGCAGTGTACAGTGGCGGGAGAGACAATGCAATTATCTGTTTGTGGTGTGGATTAATGCAACAAATAAATAAATAATATAAGGAAGATATATGAGTAACATATTCATGTATAACATTTCTCCCTCCCTTCCACCCAAGTTTGACTTTTGCTACTTCAAAAGTCATATCCCCTTGAACCTATTGAACGACCCCGTTAGGCTGTTTTTGCAGTAGATGTCACCAGGAAAAGTGCCCAAACACTGAAAGCCCCAAATAAAAACATGCCCTATAACCAGTAACACAAAGATGCAAGATTACGTGATTCTGTACAGAACTGCATATTTATTTTTGTCAGGCTTCATCTTACTGGTTCAAGGTCAGTGAAAAAGTTTGTTAGAAGATCACAGCTCCTGTGGACCTGAAATGACACAAGTGAACAGCTTCTGCAGAGATCACTGCCTTTTGCTTGATTTCCAGTCAGTGCCTGTTCTCACTGCTTACTACACTAGCTGTCATTCTGAGGATAAACATGATGTCAAGCCTTAATCTGTAAACAATTAAATGTCTTTTTATGTTTTTCTTACTTATAAAATAGGCATTTTGACCCATCACAGAAAGAAAAGCATGGGTAAATCATAAAAGGATCAATCTGGATGCATCAGCTTCAAAGTCTTCTTACTTTCTGGCTTTTTGTCAAGGGAACCTCCTTAATTTAACTGATAACAGCTATGCTTTTCTTACTATGTGTGTCTATGAAAATAAAATAACGATAGGTGAGTGTAAAAATGTCTTAGATATAGTAATCTGTCATCTTGAAATTGATGCTTACCACAGTCTGAATGTTTGTCCTGTGACAGACGAATCTTCCTTTTTCTGGTTTTCTGATTTGTTACATGTACATGACAAATAAAAACTTGACCAAAACACATCAGCCATCCCATTTAGTTTAACCTGGCAGGATTCAGTAGTTGTCCAGCAGAACTGCAAAAGTCAAATGTGTTTATTTCTTTATTTATGGTGTGAAATTCCCTTTTTGAGATCTGACACAGTTTTCTTGCTAAGCTGCAGCAAAGGGATAATAAGGCC
Organism: Haplochromis burtoni; assembly: GCF_018398535.1. NCBI lineage: Eukaryota > Metazoa > Chordata > Actinopteri > Cichliformes > Cichlidae > Haplochromis > Haplochromis burtoni. Next base: position 1,104,543 of record NW_024582404.1, on the reverse strand, counting down.
CCGTGTATGGCTCAAACAAATGTGCTTGTTGGATTATGTACTCTCTCTAGTATACAGGTTTCTTTGTTAAGTCTCCTGACAGTGGCGTGTCCAACGGGGTGGCTGGGGGGGGGGGGGGGGGGGGGGGGGCTGTCAGGCCCACTTTTCAATACAACCACTGCTCTAGATCTAATGATCATTAGGTTTAATCATGATTATCATGCCAAACTGTATATTTTGTGATATAAAACTATAGTGGCTGATAGTTGTTTGATAGGCTCTTGCTTTCTTCTATATAGCTAAGATTTTTTGATTTTTTTGACTGTTACAGCATCTGGGTACTTGTAGGTTCTCATGCACTCAACAGCACTGGAAGTATGCAAGTATTTAAACTTCCCCTCAAACTTCTTTTCATCTTTCACAAACTCATTTTTCCTCTATGAAAGCATCCCTTCCTTTCTTGCTCCAGTAGCAGTAGTAGTGTTTTATGATCAACTGGCAATTAGATCCTAGTAGATTTTGTTTTAAACTCTCATGAAAGGACACCTAAAAAAGACACAGACATGTGCATTATTATAAATACATTAAATTGTACATTTTCTGGCACACGGTATGATCTACCTGTTCCTTACCTGCACCATTTCAATTCAAATTACATTTGTCAGCCAGCTCAAAGTGCCAAAATGTAGAACAGTTTAAAATTGTCCATCTGAACCTGTGCTCTCTGACTCTTGGTCACCCTAGCACGTGTTTTGTATTAAGCTTATTAATTTTCTATCTTCACACACATTCGTCGTAATCTCATCCCTCATTGTTTTCAGGGGCCCAGCTATGTCTGAATTTGATTAGCTTGCGCCCGGCTGTGGATTACAGGCTGTATAGAGTTCTAATTGTCTCTGGCACACAGAGCCAAGGCCGGGCCAACATTACGTTTTATGTAAACAGCAGGGCAGTGTTTAGTCCCACTGTTCTAATGGGCAGCCATTCTTGTGAGGCCATTCCAGTAACAGTGAGGTAATCCCCCTGAGTCGTATAAACATGGATGATCCTGATTGATTCTCCCGCCCGATTGATCCCAGCTTTTAGCAGCTTTTAAGTCTAAGCAAACAGCAGACAGCAGGTTCTGCTACACCCCTGAGCCGTCTGAGCCCACTGACGGTGATCAATGTGAGGGTGTGTTTGGGAGCATCCGACCAGCTACGGTCGCAGTCGTCAACTTAATGGCAATGGTCCTCTGATGTTGTGTGGTGCTCAAACGGTCTGCATCAGTGTGAGGAGGAAAGACAGTTTTATTATGTTAATGCTCACAGAAAACAAAAAGTTTTATAAAATCATTCTCAAGCTTTAGCATTGGAGCTCTAGATCAAAGAGCAAAGAGCAACAATGTCTACATTCCATCATGGAAACAGGAAGGTCCTGCTTGTGTGAATAGTGGTTCACTGTGATGGCTCACTAGTAGAGCCAGACAGACATGAGATTTTAAGGACGTGTAAGTGTTTTGTTTTTGTCACAAAGAGCTTGTAAATTACTCATTTACACACTTTCTAGTATTGCTCGGATCAGCTGGTCATCGTGTTGCCATGTGGGAAATTGCACAGCGCCCTCTGGTGGACAAATTACAGCAACCCCAACACTCATAACAAGGTAAGAGTGCTTCTCCTGTCTCTTTGATCCTGTCTCATTAATTTTTAAAAATTTAATCAGCCGTCATAAATCCCAGTAGTAGTAGTAGTAGTAATAATAATAATAGGTGCTTTTAAAGACCCTCAAGCTCACCTTACATTAGTACAGCAAAATAAAAACAAATAAATAAATAAATAAAATCACAACTATAAAACCAACCAACGTAACAATAGAGTAAGACAAGTAATAATGAAGGGTATGCTGTTGTGAACAGATGGGTTTTTAAAGACAAAATTTAAAGTAGAAAGAGAGTTCGTGGTCCGGAGATCTGGTGGAAATCCTTCCAAAGTCTTGGGCCAGAACAACTAAAGACTCTTAGTCCCATAATAGTCAGGTGAGCAGATGGAACAGACAAAAGAGACGCTGAAGAGGAGCAGAGTGTACGAGAGGGTAAGTATGTATGGAGAAGATCAGATGAATACGGATAACATGGAGTTGTTTAACCACAGGTCTTCTGGTTCTAGATGTAATACGAGCAGCTGAATTCTGAAGTAACAGCAGTTTATGGAGAGATTTATGAGGAAGACTTTACAGAAAATAATTATAATAACATCAACGACATGTGACAAGAGCATTGACAAGTATGGCGGTACTGTTTGGAGTAATTGAAGGATGAAGGCGACTAATATTGCGAAGATGAAAATAAGCAGAGTGATAGTGGTGAAGGAGAGAGTACTGTCGAGGATGGCACCAAACTATTAACCTGAGGGGAAGGTGTGACAACAGAGTTAATAATAAATAATGAAAAACGTTTGGCTGTTTTATGAAAGTTATGAGTAAAACAAACTTTGATTTTACTTAAACAATCAGAAATGGATGTTAATGGGAGAGTAGCTGTGGGTTCGGAAGAGAAATAGAGCTGGGTGTCATCCACGTAATGGTGAAATTGAATGTTATATTTCCTGAATATATTACCTAGAAGTAGGAGATAAATAATGAAAAAGCAAAGGCCCCAGGACAGAGCCTTGGGGTACACCGGAGTTAACTGAAGTAGGTTGTGATCTGTGGATATATAATTGAAGATACTGTAAATGGCCAGAGAGGGACATCAGTAGATTAACTATTGATGTGGCAATCATATCAAGTAGCTAATATTAGCTATTATATATGTACCTACTGATATATCTGTGAGACTCTGCTTATTCTACTTACCTACTTAAGTAGGTGACTCAATGGCAGACCTACTGTGGCAAGTCAAAATATCTGCAATGCAAACTCAATATTTAAGGTCATAAGATTCATATAAATTTGAACTTTCAGACTGTTCTATTACGTAGGCTTCTTACTGTTGGGTGATAGCACTGACTGAACGTTGGTTGGCTTCTCATGGTATAAATGTATGTGTTACATAAGGTTCAAGGCAGTTTGCAACAAGGAAAGTACAGGTATGGTCTCACATTGACATTATGTCCTATGGATGATGCTGGCACCATACAGATGTGCTTAGATTGAGGAAGTGTGACAGCAGTCGTACTACAGTATTATTATGAGTACAACTCTGGGTTTGAAAAGATGTATGGGATGCCCAGAGGGGATGCATGTAGCTCCATCAGGTGTTGTTGAACTGTTATCAAAAAATGGAAACCCAGTTTAACAGCATTCCCAGTGGGCGTGGACATGGACACATAGGGTTTTGGAAGAATCACAATATCAACAAAGTTGCAACAGACTAAATTTTTAATAAGGAAAAAGTCAATTTTATTGGATGGCAAAATGAATATGTGCCAATTAGGGGTGCAACGATATCCGTATCGATATTGAACCGTTCGAGTGCTTTCGGTTCGGTAGGCATATGTAGCGAACAATACAAAATTTTTAATTTATTTTATCAACTTTTCTTCTGATGATGCTGTCTGTGTTGAGCGCTCAGTGGATCTGCGTTCAACTACTCCGCCTAGGCTGCACTGTCGAGGCAGATCCACTGAGAGCAGCGCAAGCTAGCAAGACAGAAGCTAAGCTTGTTGCAAGATGGCAAATTGAACCTCCCCCACCCTCATTCAGATCTGGCATTTGGAACTATTTTGGTTTTCATGTGACGTATGACCCTGAAGGTAAGCGCGTCATGGACTAAAGTAAAACAGTATGTCGGATGTGCCACGCAATGCTCAATTGGTGGGAACTAGTCCGTTAGCGCAGTTAGCTCGTTAACGTGTTGACACCATCCAGCCCCACGCACGGGGTGATCCGCGGTAGCTCGTTAACGGAGATTTGCCGTGTTGTGGCGTTAACGTCATTTCAGATTAACGCTGACAGCACTAGTGGGAACACAACGAATATGACTGCACATTTACTCCGACATCATCCTAGTGCAAAGACAAGTGGAAGCAGACACATGCTACAAACTTTACCCGAGTCATTTAGACAGCCGTTAGCACAGGATTCTCCTTATGGGGACCTGATATGTTTAATATGCTGCTGAGAATATAGCCCAGAAGAAGCTATAATATAGCTTTTATTTTGGAAAGAGCCATTTCTCTGTAATAAACTCTCTTTTCCAAAGATGAGTGATTTCTCGATCAGATTTATTATTTTATTACTTTGTTGTTTCAGCAACATTAAATTTAAAAACTGTACTTTTGAGTTAAAATCTATATTTATAATTTTAATAAATGACAAATTAAAAAGGCATGAACATTTTTTTTGTATCGAAAAAATATCGAACCGTGACACCAAAGTATTGAACCGAACTGTGAATTTTGTGTATCGTTGCACCCCTAGTGCCAATGATCTCATTTATGTTACTTGAGAACCTTAACGGAAAAAATGTAAGGATTTCTGAATATCTTTCAAGCTAATAATCAACAAGGGATCTGTTTTTGGACTAAAAATGGAAAAGGAAAAAGAGAATAATGTTACAAAAGTGAGCTTAGAAAAGACTTCTGTCTCATGTATAAGTTGGGCTGGCTGTGCTGAAGTGGTGTATAAAGTTTATCCTTTCTAAAAATTTGCAAAGAAATTATTTCACAAACTTGTGAAACGTTAGAAACACTACAACCTGCTAAATAAGGATGTAATGAATCTATAAATAAATCAGTTTTTTTAATCAAGTGGGGACTGAATTTACCTACAAATACTTTTATTTACAAAGTTAGTCATTATTTCTTTGTTTTCTTTCTGTGCTTTTTTTCTCTGACTTTTCTTCTTCTTTATGATCTTTGCACTTTTTCTTTTTTTTTTCTTTTTTTAAATTTGTCCGGACGATGTATCTGAGGAGGAGGAATATTTTACATGAAGACACTGATTTCCCTCCAAACACTGACTCAATACTTGAAACATGATGCAAACCAGGACCCTTCAAAGTAAAACTCATGCCTTACTGCTACAATGAACACACTTCAAAAGCTGCAACTTAACTGTAAAGGAAAATAGTATCTGTTACCAGTTTAGGTCACTGTGGCAATCATAGCAATCACAAACAGGTTTTCAGTACAGCGCTGTGAGATCCACATATGAGGACGTTCGTTTTAAAATTCGATAGAGCAGTGGCAGTATAACGTCCTCGTAGGTGGATATCAGGCCCTTGTGGAGCAAAATTTAGTATTTTGGTCTAGAGAACCCAAAATGTGATGTCCACATATGTGGACGCCAGGTCCTAGGAGGTTAAAGACAAGTTCTTCTCTGCTCACACAATCATTTGTGTGCAAATAACTAATGTGAGATAAAAGTAATCACATAAAGCTTAAAGCTTTGTAGTTTCAGACCTACACTGATATGAACACATGCATTAGTTTCAGCATCCATGTGTCCTGCGTGTATGGGTCAGAATTAATGAGCTGTGCCTCAGATTGTTGTATATTATTATGCTACTGAGCTCGTTCGTGGGAGTGAAATTACTTGTGGACTCTCAGTTGGTGTGTACACTTTCTTTGGTCACTTAATATTTTAGGATGGTTCATCAGGCCTTTCAGTGGTGGCTTGCCCAAAGCTTCATCTATGACTAAAGGGGTCAGCCAAGTTATTCTCATAGTCATCAGCTGTGTCCATATATGATTTACAGTGTTTATACTACTTTGCACAAGAATGTAGGCATGCCCAGCAGTGGGAAGAGGCCACACAGAAATAAATTACTGCCAGCTGATTGTATTGACTTTTAGAAGTGTTACGTCAAGTCTTTCACTGAATCCACAAACATGATGTGGTTCACCCTCATCGGTGCTTTCTTACCATCAGAAGTTCTCGGGAGCCTCGCAGAGATGTCCAGTAGTTGCCACTGGCTGTGTTGTTAAGTTTGCTGGTGACCTCTTTGAGTCCCAGCGGATCTCCATTTTCCCTGAACTTTCCCTTTAACCGAAGTTCAAGGCTGGCTCTGAAAGACAGCTCTGAGAAATTAGAAGAAGTTTAGTAGTTTGAGGAAAAAGGAAGGTCACGGAGGGGGAAATGAAAAATTTGCATGTGATCTGCGAAACCTGGGCTCAGGAGCTTTTTAACCAAACTTCAGACTAAGGTTATAATCAAAGAGCTCTCACGGTAATTAGCAGGACAAGAACACCGCTGTTTGTTTGTTGTTGGATTTCTCAGTTCACTGTCTCCTGGCGGAGCCACAAAGCAGCACCTGTTCACTTGTTACAAATACTCCACCTGTCAGCACTGAAAAGAAGGGTGTGTGTGTGTGTGTGTGTGTGTGTGTGCGCGCGCGCGCGTGCGTGTGTGTATCGTCTCAGCTGCTTCAGCTTCAGTGAGTTTCCAGAGCCAGTTTTCTAATTTCAGCGTAGTTTCTATTGTTCAGAAATGGTAAGTTTTAGGTTTGTTTTCATTCTCTGATGGACACATGAGTATTAATTCAATACGTTAACGTTTGGCATTTGCCTCTGTTAGAGCACATTTATGAATAAAAGAGTTATTCAGTTTTTGTGATAAAATCTAATTAAAAGAGAGAAAAATTCAACCATAACCGAGACATGGATGGAAGAAAAATCATGTTTATGTTACACAAATAAGCAGAAGGAGGTTTCTCATCACTACTGATGTTTGGTTCTTTGAAATTAATCATATATTGAACAGATTCATGTCAATCTGCACAGATCACCACTGAACAAATGGGCACTTTGTGCCAGTCTGTACAACACATGAGGGGCAGTTTTGTGTGTTGCACGTGTGTTTTTTGCAGTTGATGCGTGTAGACGGTGCACACACACACACACGTTGCAGCTCTTTGTTTTGTTGCAACTGGATTTAGAGCAGGGAGATCTCCTGATCAGGATGATTTTCTACAGTGAAAAGCTTTTTATTGGCCTTCGTTGTACCACATTGGCAGCCATGCAGGGTGGCTCATTCCTTGGCCAAGATTCTCAGCTGATGGTGCTGCTATAGCTCATCTGGTTGAACAGGTGACTCATGTGCTGTAGGCTAGAGTCGCTGCTGCAGAGCCTGGATTTGAGTCACAATAAGTTGTGCTAATTTAGGAAAGTATAAGCCAAGAATAGAAAAGGTTGCCCTATAGTTCACATATGCATAAAACAGCTTTCTGTGCACACATAGAGAGTGAAACTGCACGAGTAAGCAGACCAGCCATGTCCACCCAGGCCCAGATCAGATTCCTGCAGAGCTCTGGTGTAGTTGCTGAGACTAAGGTGTGGAAGTGTACTGCTTGGATGGATTTCAGGTGCTGAAATGTTCCCTGTGGAGACTTTATTGGAGGTCCTCAGCTCCTGGTAAAACAGCTGAAAAGCAGCTGATTGCAATCCTAGACTTGGAGCTCATCCAGCAGAAAGGAATGGAGCTGTTTGTGCCTGTAGCTGGTACTGTGTGTTTGTGTGCTTCAGATTCCAGCTGACAGCTGGAATTTAAGTGTTTATGGACTCGTTTTCAGTCAAAAATGGATTACATTTTAACCCTGTGTCACATAAAATTCCATTATGCACATTTCCAAATTGGAGCCAGGTAACTCCAAAAGCACTAACAGCGGGAGAGGGGGGGGGGCAGCAAAAACTTTAATCTTAGCACTTTTCACTTCTCCTGAAATGCCAGAAACACATCTGCCAGCAATCAAAACAGAAACTCTCCTTCTCTTCTTTCTGTTCTGGTCAACTCATGATGGTACATCCATTTTTCCACAGATAAAGTCCCTTCTAAAGATATTTACACATGAGACACAGGTCCTTTTTTTTCACTTTAAGTGGTGCCTGGGTGGCCATGGGTTGGAGGACGGAAGATAAATCTGGTCTGTTTTTCCTCACAGGAAACAGCCAGACTGAGCAACACTGATCTTCACTAATCCATTATCCACCTCTGAATCTGGCCCACCCCTGGGCCACCATACATCTTCATTTGGAGCTTTCACTGGGTCTAATCACACACTTGAACTCCCAGCGTACACACATGCATGCACTCCCACAAAACAAAGTCTTGACAGTTCAGGATTAACATATGTGTTTATGCGGCCTTTTCGTTTTCTTTCATCTTGATTTACTAATGGTTTTGACAAGAGGAAAAGTCACTTCAGTCACTGAATACATATCTAAAAGTAGAACTTACAACAACATGCGGCATCTGGAACTGGAGCAGGTTGGGTATATTTCCTGAAAGTAGGACTCGCTTTAAAAAAGTAAATTGTTTTTAGTGATCAAAATGTTTTAAAGTATGCATAAATCTTAGTGGATGAGCCTCCACAAAGATTTCTGGGAGCAAAATTTTCTCTAAATACGTCCTTTTATTTCACTTCCAACTAAAATGCATAATTGGTGATGGCCTGTTGGAGTTCTGAGCAGTTACAAATGAACAAGGTTATGAACTAGATGCTAAAAATCTTTAACTCTGTTGGTTGGCGTAAGAACTCCACCCAACTGATGGTGGGACAATCCACCATCTCTATCAGAAAACAGTGTTTTGCTGAAACTGCAGACTGATTTGCATCTGCATTAATGCGATTGTCATGACTTCTGGGTAGAAGCAACTGAAATGAGTGTCCTCTTTATGGTGGCTAGGCTGTTTAGCAAGAAACCTCGGAGTAGAGTTGTAGCTCCTTCACTTCAAAAGTACTCAGCTGAGGTGGTCCAGGCTTTTGATTATCATGCTTCCGGTGTGCCTTCTCTTAGTGGTTTCCCAAGCACACCCAGTTGAGAGGAGACCCAGAGTAAACTTGCAACTCTCTGCAGAGAAAATATATATTGTCTGGGTTGGGAGCATCGTAGGATCCCTAGAAGGACCTGGCAAAAGAGACATCTGGGATATTGCACTTAACCTGGCGCCATCATGACCAAACTTTGGATAAGAAAAAGAAATGAAAGGATGGAATTTCAAAAGATAATTATAAACAGAGTAATCAGAAATAATAATATGAACTGGAGAAAAAGTCACATCCTGATAAAATGCTAATGCTCTTTTATCTATTCCAGCCTTGGTTGCATTTTATATACCTGCACTCATGTATATATCTATCTACTTAGCACTTTTAATTCTTATTTTTATGTCTATTTAAGCGTTATATGACAGTATGTTTGCACTAATTACTGCAGCAATTTCCTAATGTTGTAAACCTGCTCAGCATTTGGCAATAAAACCCTTTCTTATTTCTGATTTTCACTAGATGCCACTGTGTGCATATCTGCCTGACAACAAATAAATTCAACAGGCAGGTAATATAAATATAATTTTTTATCAGCACTTTTTCCTTCTAATTTGTTCTTTCTAAACCATTTAACTATAGTCATGTGGTCACTACAGCCAACATCACGCAAGAGAAAGCAAGACCAGGACTTGATATTGATTTTTTATGTATTGTTTGGTCATTATTTACAGTATAGAAAATATGAATAAATCTAGATAGCTTATAAAAATAAATAAATAAATAAATGACAGCAAAGGTGTAAGTAGGAGTTACACTTTTTACTTTGATAACTAGCTTTCACCAAAGGCAGAGGCTAAACAAACAACAGATACCGTAAAGTTTACGGTATCTGTTTACGGCGTAAAGCAAACACCTCAGATGGCACCATGATGTATTCTGAAGACCTGGGTACTGACACCAAAGCTGACTCAGTCACATGAAAGAAAATAGAAAAAACACTGCTGAAAACCAGTGGCAACACTGTGTCCAGGTCTCTGTGTAAGGTTACTTTTAAAATGTATTCCACTACAGATTACAGATTACATGCCCCCAAAATGTATTCTGTAACGTATTCCGTTACGTTACTCATTGAGAGTAACTTATTCTAAATACTTTGGATTACTTAATATATTATCATGCTTTTTTACAACTACATGAATGTACTATTGCTGTGATTTATTACTGTTACTGGAGGTTTATCACCATACCAACTAGATTTTAAATCTTAATATAAATGGTAAATGGCCTGTATTTATATAGCGCTTTTACTAGTCCCTAAGGACCCCAAAGCGCTTTACATATCCAGTCATCCACCCATTCACGCACACACTGGTGATGGCAGCTACATTGTAGCCACAGCCACCCTGGGGCGCACTGACAGAGGCGAGGCTGCCGAACACTGGCGCCACCGGGCCCTCTGACCACCACCAGTAGGCAACGGGTGAAGAGTCTTGCCCAAGGACACAACGACCGAGACTGTCCAAGCCGGGGCTCGAACCGGCAACCTTCCGATTACAAGGCGAACGCCCAACTCTTGAGCCACGATCGCCAGTAGGTGGTAAGGCTGCACTTTTTGCACCGATCTCGTATAGAAAACTATTCACGCGTATATAAAACAGGTCCACGGCTCCGAGCCGTAGTAAAGGGACCTCTGGCTAATATGTTGGTGCAGAAAAATAGCTTTACTTTGTTGTCTGAGTCAACTTTGCTAGCGAGAGACGGAGAGAGGCGTTGAAAGGCTGCTCCAACGGAACTTTTTGTTTCGTAGGAAAACACGAACACAGCGTACAGTCGAGTCTTAATCGCTTACTTACAGCTGGGCTCGTCAGGCACTCTTTTTGGCTGTAGTGGTTATTATTATATTTACATGCTTCCAGCTCCCGTTTCTGCTCGGTGACAGCTCCTACTTTTCGACTCTCCTTTTTCTCGCTTGCTCGCTCACAGACACATAACGGGTATGGCAGTCCGTTCTCCCTGCAGCACGGACTACACTGCCCATGAGGCTACATTCTTTAGGGCTATGCCTGTAACACTCTGCCTGTTGCCTTCATATTAAATAATTTAAAAAATATTTCTTCATGTCATTATGAGACGGGAGATTAAGACACGGGCATTTGAGCCTCTTAATGTGTGTTTTGTTTGGGTTTCCACCCACGTGGAATTACCAAAAATAGGGTATAGCCTAACATACAATGACCCGCTACAATATGAAACAGGAAAAGGCCGCCGTGTAATCCATTTATTTCAAAAAAGTAACTTTTTTTCCCCCAACAAAGTAACTGTATTCTGAATACCACTGTTTTAAACGGTAACTGTAACAGAATACAGTTACTCAGATTTTGTATTTTAAATACATAACGGCGGTACATGTATTCCGTTACTCCCCAACGCTGGGTGCTGGTCAGTGTGGATCATAGTCATGGAAGTCCAGCCACCCATTTCACAAAGAAAGACTCTCCAGCTCTCGTCCACAGCATGTCTTTTGTCCCGTCTTCCTCCCATCATCCCAACTGGTAGCAGACGACCGCCCCTCCCTGAGCTTTGTTGTGTTAGAGGTTTCTTCCTGTTAAAAGGAGTTTTTCCTTTCCACTGTCGCCAAATCATTGCTCATAGGGGGTCGTTTGATTGTTGGGTTTTCTCCGTGTCATTGTAGAATCTTTACCAACTGTTGTTGTGATATATTTATATCGATAAAATGAATTGAATTAAGAAAAAAATAATCATCTGTCATTTTTTCTGTCTGCTGCTGATCTGTTTACATCGTATGTGGTGGTCCAGAGTATCTGAAACCTGTGGATTTTACAGTGTCCTTTTCTGGTTAATGCTCTGTTCAAGTCCTTGCTTGGTTTGTAAAATCCAGGCTCACATAACTGCTTTTTAAGTACAATTCTGACATGTTTTTAAATCCGATTTTCTTCCTCACTCTTCACCTGATGACTTTTGTCAAATTTTGCAAATCATTCACATTCAGATTGTTTTATTTCTTTTTGTGCACTTTTAACTGCCTAGTGGGTGTTTGTGTGTGTCGCTGATGTTGTCGTGAGTTTAAAGTGGACGGCTACTGGTGGTAAAGAAGTAAGATATCGCGTGCAGTTTTAGCCATCGTCCTAGAAAGATGGGCACATGACAGGCCAACATTCATCTTGAGCCAAGAAGCACAGAGTCATCCAGCACTGCGGTCATTACTGTGACTGATAAAGTTGGGTTGACTTTCATGACATGTGGGGTGCAGAAGACAGGGGGGAAGGGACAACATGCCAACCGGGTCTCAAAGAAAACTGTGTGCTATGGCTGTTATGGAGATGAGCTTCAAAAGGAAGGAGGAGGGGGCCTCAGCAGCAGAATGTGTAACAAAGTAATACGACCACATTCAGAGTCACTGGCTCTGGCTGCGTGAAGCTCCGTCTCTACATCATGTGACCAGTATGCTGAAAATACACAACGAGTCATTACTTTTACTACAATTAGTGTTACACAACAAATTTGTCTTTAACCACTTTTTACCAAGTAGTTTTGTTTTCTATGTGTATCATTAAAAAATTGCGTAACTCTTTTCTGAGGTGTTTGGTTCCAGTCACTGTACCACATGCACTCCACAGCCTGCACACACACCTCCAACCTTCAGCTACAGGATAAGGTTATCAACATATGAACATCTACACCCAAAATGGTCCTGTCACTGTTTGGCTTTTACACTTCTTTCTTCCACATTCGGGGCTTTTTCTCCATTCCCTTCAAAGCCTCCGTAATCTCATTGTGCCTGAAACTTGCACAGGATATGTTGAGTGTAGTGGTTTCATGTAAGTGTTGTCCCCCCAAAAATTAATATATTCAATGTTGTTATTTAGCCTTCTAACAGAATTCATGGATAATTTCAGCTAAGAGAAAGTTTTATACAAATTAGGTCATGTAAATGAGGGAAATAGGAGACAGAAATTAAAAATAATCTGCAAAATCAAACATGCAGAGCTGTGGTCACCTCTTGTGAAAGGCTTGTAAGGGAGCAGCTGAAAGTAGATTCAACCAAGAACCAAGAAATCCTCAAAAATGCAGAAAATATATGATCTTATATTTTACTTACTCTACCAAACCTAAATAACAACAGTCACCGTGAGCAGCATATCTCTGGTTCCTCCTGAAAAAGGTGTATATAGTGTTCTTGGAATTATCCCAGTTCTCTTAATGTGAAGTTAGTGGATTTTATTTTTTATTTTTAAGTGAGGATTAAATGATTTTCTCCTGATAAAATTCAGTTTAAAACATTAACGTCCACAAATATCATTGTGTTTAATTACAAAAATGTTTCAGTGCTTTTTGTTTAATTTGTAGATTATTTCTCTTAGCTTTAACTTTTAACATAAATAGTCTTCAAAGCATTCACCAGCAGTGCTGTCTAACCCAATGCTTTTAAGACCACGTATGCTCAAGCTGGAGAAATTACAATGTTAATATTACAATATTTCTATTTTTCTTAACCTGGTAAAACAGGAGGTGATATTTTGTTGTCCTGTTGAGTCCTATGACTACCTATGTAGCTATGTACCTATAAATGTACATTTTATTAAGGGTCTTTTATATTATACTGCTGTTTTTTTTAACAAGGTGCAGCTGTGTATACTGTATTTAGCCACCTGTTTCCCAGCCTTGCAGTACTATCTGCAGACTCTTTGCCACGATTTGAAGAATCTGAGAATCAGACGACAGGTAGAGTCTCAGAGAGAGAGCGAGATGCTCGGGGTGGACTTGATGTGTAAATTTGTCCCTGTCAGCAGACTTGTAGATTGAGTGCATTGTGAGTCAGAAATAGCACGAGTGCACAGGAGATGGTGCTGTTTGTGTATATTTAGACATTCAAAAAATAATGATATGACAGCGACATCACATCAGATAGCAGCATGAGGAGCTGGCCTTGCGTAAACCCTGGATTAGGACTTGAAAACAGCTTGCGTTTGTAAGCAGGGCCACAGGCCAGGACTCACGCTGTGTGAAATCGATACTTCTGATCTGAGCTTTTCTTTCACAGCCTTGTTAGCTCGATGTCCCAACCCTTTGCGCACACAGGACACCTGTGTTTGGAGCTCCTGAGCTCAGCACATGCTCCAGGAGCAACGTTAGTGGCTCCTGTTACTCTGAGATCGTCAAAAGTCAGTTTGAAACCACGTTGTACTGCACAGCCTTTTCAGTGTCGGTCGCAGAGAATACGAAACATGCTACGTTTTTAAAAAGCGTGTCCACTGGAATTATTCTTAATATAAGCAAGAGGTTACTGGGGCTCCTACAATAGAAACCTTCAATGTGGGTTTCATTTATAGGTTCAGCGTCAAATTTCACAGCAGCTCTAACCGGATGTGTCTGCAGTACCAGCACCTTCACTAAAGCTGTAATGGTTAGAAAAACACTGCCCTTGGAACCTGAGCTGCAGAGCTCATCGCCAAACATGAGACTACTGTACTGTAGTTACTGTCATTCATTGCAGTAATAGGTCCATGATTGCAGAAGACATGTTTTTACACGCTGGTGTGGTGTCTCCATAGCTGCATCAGAATAAACTTCATACCATACTGCACTGAAATGTAACTCGGGGTGGATCGCTGTCTCTCAGTGAAATGAAGGAATGTGTTTAACTAAAATCTCAGGCAAAGTCACAACTCGGGAAGATTTTAACTGACGACTTTCTGACAACATATGTGATCACGCAGCAGTTAGCACAGAGAGATGCAGTGTTGGCTTTTCGTAGTTAACATTAGGGGAATATATAAGTAAAGCTACATCATGCAGAAACCTTTAGAAGGAAATAAATCAGTGCCAACATTTGAATTTGACAGCAGTCCACCTACACCGCTCCCCTCTGTCCTGATTTCCTCCCATCAAGTGACACAAGAGTCAAGCCCCACTAAATATCAATAGCCCCACTACTACAAGTCAAACTGAAGAGTGTTACTGTCAAGGTCTTCTTGTCCTGATAAAGCAGTGCTTTTATGTCAGCATAACTTCATCCATAACTACATTCAGCATAAAGAAAGAGATCCAGAAGAACAACAGAAAGAGGAACACAAGACGGGTATTAGAAAGGGAAAATAGAAGGCAGACTGGGCACGGGTAAAAAGAAGTAAATACAGATAAACCCACAGTTACAAAAACAGGAAGCAAAGCAGCTAGGAAGTCACTGCAGCTTATGGTTTAGTCATGAACAAACCTGCTAAACCAAAGGAGGTTTTTGTCCTCTGAGTTTATCATGAAGCGTTAAACAAAAATAATCTTGGCTCTCTTCTTCTAAGTTTACATCTGCAGAAATCTTCCCATCTTGTGCATGCAACACATCGTAAGTTTTAAAGCTGGACTAACAAACTAAAACCAAAGAAGGGTCCAGAAGCCATGTTTCCTATCAAATAACTGAACTTGTCTGAGGTCTTTGTACCTGTTTGTTCATTTCCCTGCTAGATGTCAGCGTCAGCTAAATGCCTGAAATGTAAAAATGTAGTGTGACTGGGGCAGGAGGCCAAATGGAAGTGCCAGCTTAGCAGAGATATAAACTGTCCCGCGCTGCTCCGCGATGAGTGATGCAGTGACAAATGTGACACGGGGGGGAAGCTGGGGCCCAAGAGGGACGATGACACCAGCAGCGAAGCACGAGGGTACAAAATATCACAGGAGCGTCCGGGCTGTGAGGAGAGGGCGAGCGGTGATAGTTAACGATGGCCTCGCTTCCCGTCGATCGCATGCCTTTACGGTGAGATTGACCTGTTTGGATTGCTGTAGTGGGAGGTGTGTGCCGCTCTAGATGAGATGCAACATGCGGACATGTGCACCGGTTTGTAATTTATCATCATGTGAGCCTCGCAGATTCCTGCTGTATCCACTCCACTGCTTTTGCTCTCCATCCAGCACATTCTCACTGCAGCTCCAGTTCTAGTTTTGTTTTCTTTGCTCTCCTGAGTGATGCAGTTCAGCCTAAAGCTTTACATTACACAAGAAGATGACCTAATAAATATCCTTTGTCTGCTTATTTAAACAGGCATCCGTCCTCTCGTATCCTGCATTGCAGTTTTTCTGTTTTTCACCCGGAAGCAGACGTTTTTAACACCTTATCCTCACACAGATTTGGTTTCAGGTTTTCAGATGTCTGTCTAAGAAGAGGGATCCATTTTCTCCAGAATTATGTTTTCCTACTTGAAATGCTCATTTCAAAGTTTTCAGTTTAATAGTAATTATGCAGAGCTGAGAACTGTGCTTTGCAGGCACCATAGAGTTCTGAACAAATACAGAAAACTCAGCAATTCAGGCTCATGCAGCCCTGTGTCCTCATACAAGTGGTTTCTGGGAGCTTCAGCATGCTGATGATGTGGTTTCCCAGGAGCTGTTTTCGTTTTAACCCTTGACACTTGAACTGGGAAAACTACGGCTGTGATATTTTACCATACTCTTTGATGCTTGTGTACTTTTAGTGTTCAAATATTCATTCCTTCAAGAACCAGTGTCATAGTGGATTTGAGACACAGTTGATATTTTAGTATTCAGAAACAATAGAAATATATATATATATATCAGCCATGGTCATATAGGGATATTGTCATGGTTACAGGTATGAGTCATATAATGATTCTGATGAGTCGTTAAAAACAAAGATCTTAAATTACATATAATTTAAGGGTTTTAGTTTTCCACATATATATCCTAACTCGTTATGGCTGCCCAGTGGGATCTCCGCTTGTGCAGTTTGCTCACAGACCACTTGATGGCGCACTTGAACCAGTTTCTGTTCAGCTCGTGGCCTGAAACGTTTCCTACCCGGTGTTTTTTTTTTTTATATTTGCGTTTTCATAACGTGGTGGAAATAAGGAGTACTGATCCAAAAATATTATCACGTTTTACTTTCTATCACTCTGTTTTTTGTTTGCTTGTTTGATTTTCTTTGACATAAATATCCTGCAGATTAAAGGTCACCGTCGGGCTGATAGACGGTTGTTATTTGGGTGTTACAGCAGCACTTCACTGCTGTCTTCAGTTTGCTGCGTGTTTAAAAAATTATAAATTTAAATTATTTTCACCTATTGATTTATGGGAAACTCGTGGCTTCTCTGTAACTGGCAGTTCACGGCTCTTCAAAGACAAAAATAAGTCTAATGATTTAATGGAAACGAATCGTAAATGTAGGCGTACGGCGCGGATTTTATTCAGTAAAGTAAAACAATAGGTCGCTTACCGAGAAGCCTGAAAATCATGGCCATGTATTTTTTGCTTTAAATAAAAAAATAAAATAAAAATAAAGTCTAAAAAAAAAACCAGTCCGAACATTTTATATATATATATATATATATATTTTCTTTTATATAAACTTTATTTCGATAAATACAAGACCATATTATCAACGGGAAACACCCAATGTGCAGGTATGATAAAGGTTTTTTTTAATTATTATTTTAAAGTTTAATTAAGAGGATAATGTGTCCTACCTAAATAAAGACAATGGCTGTAGTAATAATAATAATAATAATAATAATAATAATAATAATAATAATAATAATGCTCATTTCCAAGGAGGAAACATAGTAGATAACCATATATCCATATAATGTACAATAAATATTTCATCATCAGATTTATTAACTGTAATAGTGTCTTTATTTTGGAGTGTGTTGGGAAAAAAATTACATAATGTGTTTATATTTATTTTAGTAACACTGAGCTTTGGCAATATATAAAATCAATTTCTTATAAAAAAAAATGTAAATAAGGTAAAAAAAAAAAAAAGTGACCTTTGGGTTTTGTCCACTTTTTGCATCTCTAAAAATAATGTTATAATGTATGAATACAAAACACAGAATATATAAAGATTTGTTTTAATATATATTTGAGTTGCAGTCAAAAAAAATCCATGAAGGCCACAGTTTGAAAATAAAGCTATTTTATTGTCAATGCATTCAACATGATTAGATAAACTATCAAGTAGTAAATTCCCGCAAAAGGAAGAAACACTGAAACTATTCCCCACTGACACAAAATATTACACTTTGTATTTCAAATAAAACAAATTATTTACATTGTAATGTATAGACTGCATCTTAAATCAATATCATTTCATATTACATGCACTCTGAAATATAGTCTGACATAATATCCCCAATTTGTGTCCATATTCGTTGTAGACATGAAAAAACTTGCTGCGTTGTAAACCATGATGTATGACTACATTTGTCATTTTTCTCTATATTTGCATTTATATGATATAAAATACAACTTACTGTACAATTACACATATTTAAATCTTCCCTTATTCTCAAACTTTTAAGTGAACTTTTCATAAATAGATTCATTTTTGAAGTCAAAACGCATTTGCATACACCCAAAACATTAATTGTTTTTACAGGGGAGTAAAAGCAAACAGACAGAAAAGGAATTCAAAGATTATAGTCCAAAGTGAAAGTAAGTGCAAGGGGTGTTCTTGTGTTTTTAAGTGGTCTATTTCCAGTTGGAGTGCTTAAATCCAGGCAGGTTGACAATCCGTCCATGTTAAACAAAAGTCTCGTCCTTGTTAGTTTCAAAAAGTCAGTTATGGGAGGTCATGTGACGTGACAAGTGATGCCGTTCCCGGAAGGACTCGTTGCATATGGGGCACTTGAGCTTCTCCTCGCGCCGCCGCTTGACCAGAGGCTCCATGGAGTACTCCTTTTTGTGGTGGGATCGCATGTGGTAAACCAGGTCTGAGGTCATGCGGAAGGAGGCGTTGCACTTGGCGCACCAGTTCTGAGCGGGCAGACAGAGCGAGGTGAATGAGGGAGGCAGCAGGGTGAGAGCTGAGGGCATCTGAAGCTGGATAGGTCCGGAGTTCTTGGGCCAGAAGGCGGTGGCGTAGACAAAGGGGTTCTGCTTGGCCATGCCGCCCGGCACGGGGCAGTTGGCGCCCAGTTCTGCACCCTGCAGCTTGGCAGCAAGGTGGTCAGCCTGGTAGAGTCTGTTGGAGGAGATGGTGTCGCCCACCGCTGGGTGGCAGTCCAGCAGCTTGGGTGGCATCACCAGTGGTGAGATCTGCGAAAAGGAGCGAGATGGCTGACTGAAGGCACTCTTCCTCTCCCCACCACTGCCACCTCCTTGCTGGCTGACGGAGGTGAAAGCACTGCCCATGGGCGAGCTTTGGGGCGGCTGCGTCTCTGACAGCACAGACCTGATGCTAAGGTGCTTCTCCGAGGGGTTGCTGCTGGGCCGACCTCCATCTTTGTTTTCAGAGTTGGAGCTTTGGAGACTTTTGCTGCTGCTGTGCTGTTTGGAGTGCTGGGCTGACTTAACCTCAGTAAAGGCGCTGCGCTTTACCTCCCCCAGCTCTATGGAGCCTGGTGGGGAGAAGGACCGGTGGTTGTCCTCTAGGCCATATGCTCCTCTGTAATTCTGCACAGACGTTGCAAGCTCGTCTTTAGACTTGGACTGCGGAAGGCTGGGTCCTCTGCACTCCCTGTCCTCTATTTCGGAGAACTTCCTCTTGCCCGAGCTCTCGCTGCAGATCTCGGCCTCCTTGTCACTCGGCGGGCTGGTCCGGTTGTTCTCTAGATCCCTGGCTAGGTTATGAAAGTCTGTGGAGGGTTTATTGTTGTCCTGAGGACTGCTGAAACCTTCGGAGCGGACTACCTTTGGGCTGGTCCTGGTTGGGGTTGCGTTTGGTCGCTCTGTGCCGCTGTCTTTGCTGTGCTCCTCGTCGGCTGCAGCAATGCTCTGCAGTCTCTTGGTGCAACGGAACCGGAGATGGGCCAAGAAAGGGAACTCAAACTGGAACCGCTGGCTGCAGTCCGGACAGGAGTGGTGGGATGAACCTAACCAGAGGACAAAAGGAAATTATTGAAAATTTACTTCAAGAATATGACCTTTGTACTGCACTGCAGTAAATATAACTTTATGTATTCTTTAGTGCATTGTGTGAAGCCTGCATCGGATGAAATCAAAGTAAAAACTAAAAGAAGAAAACAATAAATGTCATGGCTTAAACACAAGCTGGAACACTTTACTGTCTTGACTGGCTCACCTTTGCTTTTGGGAGGCACTCTGCTGGAACTGAGCAGCAGCAGGTCGATGAGGTCTTTGCCGTACCAGACCAGCAACTCCTCGTCCTTCTCGATGCGTCGGAGCGAGCGGTAGAAGAGCTGGCCGTTCTTCACGTAGGCCTCCAGGTTCTGCTCCTCTTTGTCCCGGGCTGACTGGACCAGCCGCAGCCACATCAGGCCCTCTGAGGTGCTGTTGGCCGCTGAAGTGTCCACCTGTGCCATCAAGCAAGAGCATTTTGGGTTAATACTTAAATAATTAATTTCAAATTATTTCCACCCCATAAACCTCTCAGGCTGTTTTTTAGATGCAAATGGGAAGAGAGAATTACCCCCAAACTGCTGCAGAAACAAGGAGGGCACAACGTGTATTTTTATAGTTTGGAATCTAAGTTTAAAAAAATAATTCAGGGAAGACAAAAAATGTTCACAATGCTTTAATAAACCTGATTTTCCACTTAAAATTAAGCAAATTACTATAGCTATTAAAAACAAGCAAAATCTACTATTATGTCCCTATAAGATTTTAGTGACCATATATGTTTTTTTTATTCCTTTTTTTTAGCCTTTTGGTTTTCATCTCTAGGGTTATATTTAATTATTGGACAGAAATAAATGCACAGAAATTAAAAACATTGTCATTTTACGCCGGTTTAGATGCCAATCAGTAAAATCTGTCTTCAGTCATAATTGAGCTAATTAAAACCTGTAAAAGGGATGCATTAAAATAAAATTATTTCAAATTTGTGATCAAAATAAAGCTCCACTTACCCTGAATATATAAGGTGCTGTGCGCTTGTCGGTGGATTTCAGAGCTATGAAGGCGATGCTGTCATACAGAGACGTGTGGCTCAGCACACAAGGCCCGAAAATGGCGTTTTCCGGGATGTCGCACGTTGTGTAGACGCTCGTAAAAATGTCCGTGAGACACTGCTGCACAGCTTTGGCGTCCCCATCCCACACCAACTTCTGAGAGCTGGACTCCTCCATGTCACACTGCGGACACACGGAACCACGAGAAACCAGCGTCAGTACAGGCCTCAAAAATGTCTAACGGAAAGCATCAAATTTCCTCTTTTTTGTCATTTATCCCCAAAATGCGTAATTTCCTCTTTAATATATTCATCAAGCAAAAACAAATCACACATTGGAGCCTAACCTTTGGTTATTTAGTGGATTATACCCTCCGCTGTACCAGCTGATAGGAAATAAATCTCTTCCTAGACAGATTGGCTAAACCAGCTGTCAAGGGCGTCGTTGAGGGGCCCGTTTTTTTCCCTTTTAATTTATTCAAACCACGTAATAAGTTCATGACGGCAACACTTTCAGCATATTGATGATGTAGTTTCCCAATATCCGATTATATAACAATCACAATAAACAAAGCGACAATAAAAAACTAAATCAATCAGAGATTAGTGATCACGTGATTTTTTTTATTAATTTATAATAATAATAATAATAATAATACTTATTATTATTATTATTAACAATAATAATAATAATAATAATGCTGTCTGTAAAAATAAGCGATATGTGTATAGCAATAAAACAATCTAGAATGTTTTTTCTTGTTAATAATAGTATACACGGCTATTAATCCAATCAGATTATTATTATATAATGTTCGCATAAGTGATATAATAAAGTATTAATGCTAATTTTAACATCAGAAGGCCTTCGCGGACTCCCTCAATGTCCTCTCTGCCTGATGCAAGAAAAATGAAAATGAAAAATTACTATGAAAAAAAAAAAAAAAGTTTGGTGCTTCAGTATTTCCAGGTGCTTCCTGTTAAAGCGTTTACTGTATTTCCTACAGTTCCCAGAGTCACTTTTAACGTCCTTACTTTTCCAGTGAGCTGACTGTGCTTCACGCTTGTGTGATCATTGATTTTTCTATAAATATTATCTTTATCCATTTAATATCGTGTCTGGTTTTGTTGGATTTCTCACATTGTCTGAAGACTGTTTTTGTTACAAAGGAGAAAAAAGAGAAGGATAATAAGACGACGGCACCCTCAGTAGGAGCTGGTGAGGTCCGAGCACGTCCAACGGAGAGAGCATGTCCAATGGGTTTCAAGTGGACTGTCAAAGTCAGTGATTTCATGTCAGCCAACCTTTCTCTCCTTTCTACAAGCGGCAGCGTATGTCGCCTCATTACCATAATCCGCCACTTTCCCCTCTGAGACTGTAATTAAAGCAGCACGACCAGTTAATTATTTCTTTTCTCCCTTTCTAACCTCTGAATGTGTGTGTTTAGACGGCTGCGTCTCTTTCACTCCCTCCTCTCCTCCCCTCTTCCTCCTCTGGCGTTTAAATACTGCAGAATCTGTGCGCGGAAGCCTGCACCTGATGCACATTTGTTCGGCCGTAAATTAGGCACAAAGGACGGCAGAAATAAATAAAGAAATACAAACAATAAATTCAGACAAATAGCTTTTCCTTAAGACGCCATTTCTAAATTGTTGAAATGATATGTTGTATATAATGTTCTCTGATCACTGTTTGGTTTATTTTAGCAACAGCAAAATATGAATAAAATGATTTACTGTTGTACTTTGGGCCTATAACAAAGTAACTATAATTAACAGTTTAGAGTGCAGTTGTTATTATATGATAATAATAATTATTATTATTATTATCATCATTATTATTATTATTCTCATAGTCCACGAGGCGCGGTCTTGGCACAGTTCGTGCAAAAAAATGAAGCCATTAATTAGAAAATCATTTAAGTATCATTTAAAAGCTCCACAGCTGGGATAAAGGTCTGTGCACTCTTGCGCGCAGGGAGAAACGTGGCTTTTGCGCGTAAATGTGATCCGGTTCAGAAATAAACTGGCGGATATTGATAACTGCTCTCGTGCCGGTGATTGGCGGTGGGAACAGATGAGCTACCGTCTGTTTGTCCCCGGTATCCGCAGTTGTTTTGTGGCTGCAAAAAGGGAAAAAGCGATGCTTTCCTCTGGTTTGGCTTCTACTGTTATTTATTATTTTCATTAGTATTATTGTTTTAAAAGAAGTGTGGAAATTTGATTAAATAACAAAGAACAGCTGCCACTGAAGTCGGCTGATTTATAGGATTTTGTAACTTCGTAAACGTTTAGCAGCAGCAGGAAGATTCTCTGGAACATTTTGCGCACACAGCCTTTCCAAAGCGGATCCCGGCGCTGCGATGTGAAGCTAAAAAAAATTGTTTCCGGCACTAAACAGAACCTCTTTATGTTCAAAGGAACCCAAATAGTCTCTTGAGGTGGATGAAAGCCTCACAAATTATCGGGTGACTGATATGAGTCAAGGCCAGGCTCGAATTAATAAAAAAGAGACACCGAGCGGCGTGTTTGTACATCCAAACTGGAGGAAAGCAGCCACCCTCTCCCTCCAAACCCGCTGCAGGTGGGGGTGAGCTGAAACTGGGGGGTGTTTCACCCATCCGCTAAAACTGTCCCGAATCAGCGCTGTGATTGAACTGCGACAGCGAGGAAACATCTGCGTTTGCTTTATTTTACCCCCTATTTTTTTCCTGCTGTTTATTCTGCAGGACGCGTGCCGCGCAAAGCGAACCCACCACCCAACCCACCCCTTTTTCCTGCTCCAAAACTATCCGAACCACACACAGCTTTCACGTCACAGACCTACCTTTCCGTCGATGAGGAGGGAACAATAATCCACAAACGATTTGAGAGCGATGCTGCGAATCAATCCGGGAAAAAAAAGCCCCGAAAAGACGAGAGGGGGGATGCGGTGACGGTGATGGAGGTGATGATGGAGATGGTGATGCGCTCCCGGGCTGCTCCGTAGTATCAGTACATTTCCTCCCCAGTGTGCTGAAAGTGACAGTGCTGCTGCTGCCGCCGACACTGGCAGTGAAGGAGCGGGGCAGGGAGAGAGAGCTGCGCGGATAAAAGCAGACAGAGAGAGAGAGAGGGAGAGAGAGGCGTGCAGATGGGGCCCGATGCTCTGGCTGACTGGCACACCGACACACACTTTTTGTTTGCGGCACATAATCTACCCAATGAGGCGTGTCACTCTCCGTCTCCTCCCTTTAACTCTTCACTGGCCGACTGTCATTTCGTGCGATTTATGGATGTGCGGAGGGATAAAGACCCCTCTCACCCCCGCCCATTATTATTGTAATTCAGATGACAATAGTTGGTGGTTGTATTGGTCGGAATAAAGTGACATTTAAGTTGAAGATTTCTATTGTGAGGGGAGAGGAGAGAAGCCAACAGCAGCTTCCAGTTGTCGAGAGAATAAAAATGTTCTTCCATCATCATTATTATTATTATTACTGTGAATATTATCATCATCATTATTATTATTATCGTTATTATTATCATCATTATTATTGTTAAGTTAACCCAATAAAGCACCACTTCAACCCCTCCAAATTTGGCTCCAAGCCTCCTTTATGCATGGTGGTACTGCTCAGTGCAACAAACCAACTTTCTCTGTGGTTTAAACTCGCAGCACTTTTAATTTTTTTGAATTTGGACTCTGAGCTGAGCAGGCATTACCGGGGGCACCGCGCGCTCCCGCTGCCTCCCGCCGTGCCAGCCGGTTCTCCATGCGGTCAGAGCGCCTGGGTATCCTGGGCAGTCTCTCACAGCGGATCTCTGCCGCTGCTCAGTGCTGCTGATGCTGTCTGTACTGTGTTCGGGCTCATTTAGGGGGCGCCAGTGTATAATTTGCATTGAGTGAAGGCTCGATATTGTGATGGAAATAAAGCTGCAGGTCAGGTACAGCTCACTGAGGACTTTTTTAATGTCTATTTGAAAATAAGGCATTACTTTTATCTGTGCAAGAGATTTCTCCTAATGTACCCAAACTAAGACTTGACCAAACTCTTAATATAGCTACTTAAAAAAAAATGTGTACTATTATGCATTGATTTTTCAACCTGCATGTCATTTTAAGATTAAAAGCTAAAAATCAAGAAGAGGAAGTTAAAGGAACATTCTGTTGTAAAGTCCAATAAGAAATTCTTTCTGGTGTTATAGACATTTTTAAAGAAAATGATGTAACCAATAACTATTTGAACATTATATACATAATATACTTTGAACATAAAATTTATGAATCAGTCACATGATTAATATTCTCTATGCTAAGTCTCTAGTTAGTGGTTACAATCATCTCGTGAGGTCTGTATCATCAGCCACTGATGGGACAAACCCTAACCCTTAATCCCAGTTTACAGCTTTATAGAGAAATAGAACATGTATTTATTTATTTATTTTTATTGTGGGTCAGTTAGTTATTTTTGGTTCCTTGATTGCCAAGATTTGGAACAATTTTCCAATGACAGAAATCACCTATCCTGGTAGCACAGGGTTGGGAATACTTTGCCTTCCCAGAGCCACTGTAGTGGTTTATTTGATAATTTAAAACAACACTAAACCCCAAACACAGAATTGGAGGTTTCCGCATTGGAGCTCGGTTATGTGGATAAACTGGGTTCCTCACTTGCATTGAATTCTGCTCTTATACCAGAAATATTCTGCAAAAAGCTTTTCTCAAGCTTTTACCAAAGGAAAGGGGAAAAAACAAGTATTTATTGGTATTTTAGGCGGTTTTTGAGGTGATGTTTTACTTATTGTTGTTAGTTTCACAAGTAATTTTTGCATATTAGAAAAAACAGATAACACTTAAGTTACAACTTCTAGTTTTAGTTGAAAGAACAGCTGATCTTTCGCCCTCTAGTTTCAGCTGAAGAGAAAGTAAAGCTCTTCTCAGTCAGAAAGGAAGCAAGAGGAGAACGTGGATGTGAAAAACAAAATCATTTCCTCTTCTTTTTAATCACATTAACATTTTTTAAAGACCTAATACTAAATAGAATATTTTAAAATAATCGTCCTCTCCAGACCTTCAGATATAAACGCCCGTCATTTTCAGTTACTTTCTTTTTTTACAGATGGTGTGAGATTGCAGTGTGTGCTGTGGATAAATATGAGTACAGATCAGCTGAAGCATCCTGTCGTGGTTTGAGTGATCAGGAGTGCACCCAAATTTTTCGGAGGGGAATAAATGCACACACAATACAAACCCCTGAAGGATAAAACACAGTTGTCACAGTTTGCTGAGAGCTGCCGGTATTTGGCCTGACATTGTGTGCTTGTGAAAAATCCAACACACTTAACTTATTCTGTATTTTTCATCGAGCTTTGTCGAAATAGTCGTGGCTTCAAAAAAATCAAAATACGACACTTAAGAGCAAAATCGACAATCTGAAAATTAAAATTAAAATAAAGAAACGAACACGAAATGTGTTCCTTTTTTCCCTCAGGCATTGCTATCAGCTGGTTATTAGTAAGACTGTAGGAACTTAATTTCATGAACATAAAAAAATTATTCAGGGGCATGTCTGTGCGATAAACTATGGTTAAATAAAGTATTTGTGTGTGCTTTTAAGACACAAATGCACAGCAGTGTGTGTCATCTGGATCATTTGAAACTGAAGTTTTCCCTGAGAGCATCTCTCTTCAGTTTCTACTCAAATTTTATTCTAATTTTGTAGTTAATACCAACATATTCACATGTTAAGAGAAAACTGTAAAAAAAACAGCAAAATAATTTTTAGAGTGAAATAATAGTGTAAATTTTATCTCAGTAAAAGTGTTTCCTCTACCGTAGACGATATTTTGTCGATCCAACACGTGAAAAGTGGAACAGATGCAGTGATGCCTGTGGCAATAAAATCACTAATATCAGGCTAAATTACATTTATTTATTAAGGCTGAAATCTACTGAGAGCATCCTCAGATGCTCACAGATGCACTTCAGATCTTCATCCTTAATGTTCACTGGACACAGTAATATTAGGCTTTGGGTTGAATGTTGTAGTGAGGACAAACAAACTAAGATACAATTTAGTAAAGAAAAACCTACCACATTTAAAATATTATGAGATTTAAAAAAAAATTGTGTTAAATTTAGCATTTTGCTAAAATCATTAGCATGTCAAAAGACAAACTGGAAATGAGAGAAATTTGGGACTCGAACCTTTTCAGGCAAAGTCAGGAAAGTTTTTAACCGTTTTTTAAAAATGGTTTTGACACCTGATTTTTTTACACAATATTGTTAATGTCCAGGTGAGCTCTAAAATGAAGTCTACTTTAAATAATGCTTCAAAATAACCACACAGAAGCATTTCAACATAGCAGTCAAGTTGCAAGACATGTAACTAAAAGGACCTTTGTATTTATTTGTACTCCCCACATTTTTCCAGTTTCATATATTTAAAAGTAAGTTATGTGTTTTATAATTATAAAACACATAAGTTACTTTTATATAATTCATTTTCTTGTTTTCTTTATTGTCTTCAGTTAGAAGGAAAAAAAACTACCGAATGAGATTTGTAGTCTTGATTGAGGTATCACTGAAATTAAGCAACACATATATATATCTTATATTATCATGTCAGACAATGTCACACTTTGCAATTTAGATCCAAAATGACAAAAAATGAGGGTACTGAATTCATGCTAAATCTGCATGTAGCATGATAGCATACTAGCCTAGCCGTAACCAAGCATTTAGCATAATGCTACTCATGGGTTTAACAAGATAGACTAAGTGCCAAGAATTTAATAAACATTCAAAACGACAATCTTTTTTGTGACAGTTATCAACAGTTTCAAACAACCAAGCCACTAAACCAGTTTTGCTGCCAACATTTCACGGTATGTCATGTCGATCAGGTTAGCTGGGTTGAGATATGCGTCATGCATGCTAGTTCATGGATATCGGTCATCTTGGAACTTGGAGGAACAAAACCGTCGTTAGTGACCCCAGGTTTAGCCTATCAGAGGTTTGTAAGAAGGAGGAAGAAGAGGACATCCAGCCAGAGCTGCTAAAACTGTGACAATGACCCCATAAATCAGACCAATGAGATGAGACTCACATTTCAAACTGAGATATTGATTAAGATTTAAACTGTTTCATTATCTTGACAAACTATATACAAAAAAAAGTCGTAGAACCTGAAAAATTAAATTTGTAACACATACTCTGATCAAATGAAAAGTTGCTCATGTTTTCCTGTATTCATCTAAAACTTCTATCCGGTCAGTTTACCTGATGAATTAATACTGCATGAGGAAAGCAGGTTGATACCCACACCATTATTAATTCACAGCCATCACGCAACACCTTGTGGGAACAATCTTGTGGTCATCATCACCGCGCCATCAATTATAGAAAGACTTTGACAGGATCATATTTTTATCATGCACCAACAGGCGTTCTTGAACATTTCCTCACAAACACCTGAGCAACTTCAGAAACAAACTTTGTCTCTAATCTTCTCCCTGTAATACTAAATTCTCCGGTAATGATAAGTTAATTTCCTTTCCTTTCATCCGGCATATCACGAGAATGACAACAGAAGCTTTTGCAAATGGATTTCAGCAGACAGAAACTGGCAGCGCCGCGTCCCGTCCCCACTGTCTTCCTGTCACGGCGTCTCATCAAATATTAGGCATGTTTTGCTTTGCAGCTCGAGAGACAAATGCATTGATCTTCGATGGGTAAACACATCACAGGAAAAGCAGGTTATTCACCCGGACAGAGTCAGAGTTCTCAGCTGTGAATGTGTTGACAGCTACTGTTTGCTGCAAAAATGTTTAATAAATCGCCGTCCACTTTTAATGTGGAGATGAATATGTTTTTAAAAATCACTCGTTCACACACGCCGCATGAATAAAATAAAGGGGAGACAGGACGCTTTCTTATTTCGCCATCACACAGGGTTTATATGACACCTATCAAACTCTCTCTTTCAATGCAGAGCAACTTTCTGACGTCTTGCTGAGGTGCAGCATGTTGAACTGCTTTTAGTTCACATTTCTTCTTATCTTTTCTTTGTGTGGTGTAAAGCATGAAGGAGTCATTCAATGCAAAGACTCAGATAAACTTCTGATGTGCTTCTCTTGTCGGTTACGACAGCAAGATTAAAAAGCGGAAATAACAGATTTTGTTTTGCAAGAAAACATTTACATTTCAATCCTGATATGAAGCATTGCCTCGTGTGCCTCTAATTTTTCTTTTCTTTTACTTAATATTCGGATGCTATCAATTTAGCCCCAAATCATTTATTCACTGGGAGGGAACTACGTTTCATTTTCTGCCAGTTAATTGTGTTGCACATGAACTAACCCCTGGTGCAGACGGGTTCCTGAGCACCGCACAGACCTTTGTTGTTTCTTCTGCTCGAATATTTGCAGGTTAATTTTTGTGTTTGTGCAAAAATACTGCTGGAATTGCAGGAAGATTATATCTTAAAGCTGGTGTCATGTTGCACAGCTTATCATTAAATACAAAATTGTCAAAGCCAGCGGGAGCTTAATAATTGTAAGTTGGCACAGTACTGATTAGATTTTCTTTGACTTTGACGGCTTCTAAAACAGTTGTACAGATGCAGCTTCAGGATATTCCATTTTTATTTGCTTGTTTTTTGGGTGCTAGAAATAATAAGGAGAAATAAATAAATCAAAAGTATTTATATTAAGCCACTAAAGCTCATCAGAACAGCTGAGGAAAAGTCACTGAATAAAGTGCTCATGTCTCGCTGCACGCGAAGCCATAAACCAAAACTACTGAGAACCTCCTGAAAAACTGAACTGCTGTGCGTTTGTTATGTGATCACCGAAAGAAGGGAGTGACTTTGGCCCAAAGCCTCAAATCTCCTGGTTATCTATTAGTGACATCATCAGTGTTCAAATGTAGCAGCTCTGAGCTGAGTTAACGGTCCAGGTGCGATGAAGAAGAGCCAAAATCTGACATCATGATGGACGAACAGAAACGCTGGGAAGGCTGAGAGCGTTAGAGTAGATCTTTCAGTCTCTTTCCAAAGGAGGGCAGAAGAGGAGAAGGAAGAGAGGCAGCGACTGTGAGGAAGAATCAGAGAGGAAGTGTGGGCCGTTTGTGTGTCAAGTGTGTGCGCTGTGCAGTAAGACGGAGACACACAAGAGGAAACAATTCCTGCAATAGTGGACGAGGAATGCGAAAGCTGTTCATGTGAGACAGAGCGGGAAGAACTGCAGCCGTAAAAGGCATCTGTGCGTCCAAGAGATTTTGGCTCATTTAATCACAAGTTTATATAAATAAATGTCAGTCTGGCAACAGACTTTGAGTGATATAACAGTGACTCAACCTTCAGCCAGTTCAGCTCTTAAATTTGCTGCTAAAGTCCTCCGCCGTCACACAGGAAGTGTTTTATTTTCTCAAGTAGAACAAATTAAAAATGCTTGGTTAAGTAAAAGCTAAACATTGGAATTCACAATATTAAACAGAAATTAGCTCTTAACATAGACGAATACATCATTTGCTAATAGGAAATTTTTCATTGGACTTTTCAATATTAAAAAAATAAAGACTATTAAGGCAATCCTTTAAAACCCTGGCTACTCTACAGGGCATCACTTTTGCAATAAACCAATTTAGCACTGGAGTATTTAAGCATTTAAAACCTAATTTGTGCTATAGTACAGCAGAATAAAAACAAGATTAATGCACAGAGATGGACGTGCACACGAGAAATAATCCCTGCATTTACCTTTGAATTAACCAAACGCTTTAATCCCCACACTGCACATTAAATTAACTTGTCGTTCCTGTCCTCCTAGACATCAAACGGACCTGGAAAAAAATGAAGGAAAATGAGGGGAAAAAAACCCACACAGGGGAACCAAACAGGAGAGAGAGAAAAAAACTGGGAAGGAATGAATTAATAATGAGCCACTTTTATACCGGATCCAGCGATTATACAAATGGGGGTAACGTCCAAAAAATATTCTGTATGGCATATGGCACTTCAGCTGCCATATGTGCCAGTTTTCACAAAAATTGGCAATGACGTTCATGATGGTCAGTAGTAACTGCCAAAAACACAGCAAGGCCTGAAACAGAGGGAGAGAGAGAGGGAGATGGGGGAGGGAGGGAAGGGGGGAGTAATGCTTCAATAGCTTTGTTGGCCGGCTTGGACTCTTCTCTCCACAGCTTCTGGTGCTCTAACTACAAAGAGAAAAAAGAGAGAGAAAGAAAGAGAAATGAGGACCAAAGACGGGAAGAAAGAGGGAACAAAGAGAAGCTAAGACCGTGTTTGCGTCGGTCAACCTGCGATTGTTTTTTTGTTTTTTTTCTTGGTCAAGTGTGAACAATACCACCAGGCGTCACGTCACCGAGGTGCTTGAGGATGTCTCCAACTGGTCCTCTTTAGATTCACTTCTTAAAGGGATTTTCAAGGTCGCTGTTAATTTTTTAATTGCTCAAAGAAAAGAAAAGACGCGTCTTTGGAGATGCATGTGAAATGCTCCTTTATGCTCCAGACCTGTGAGTGGGCAGGACGTGTTTGATTGGCAGCTCAGCCAACAGGGGCTGTTTGAAGTGCAATTTTTTGCACTAGAGGAAACAATGACAGCGTTCTTTGCATTTACTGTTGCACGACTCTGATGTTTGAATGACTGCACTGGACAGATTTTTAGGGAAGACATGCCAAGGTGGAAACAGACAGCAAGAACACCAGAGGGTGTTTGGCACTCCCAGTCTTAGTAATGACACTAGTGGCACCTGGTACTGATTTCAAGCAGAATGAGCGTGGTTCCCTTGCCATATCAATTTGGTGCATGATGCCACATGCGGATGATCCCAGCTAGATATAACGAATTTGTGCCCCCTAAAAAGGAAACAACACACACTAATGTATACATATCCATCACTGCACTGCCAACCTGGAAAGGAAAAAGGTACTGCCCTATACCTTGCAGCATCTCTCTGTTGCGGTTTCATTATCAGCAGATTAGCCTTTAGCCTCCACTTTACTAAAGTGGGGTTTCCTGCACGTGTAGCAAGTAACAAGCTAACAGCCAAACTTAGCACAGTTAAGTGTACACACTTCTCACTATGAAACTACTAAAGCAAGTTTTTATGGCACCTGCACAGCTCGCTAGCCATCATGATGCCACCCACTGGTTTTTGAGCTTCTGTTTTAAAGCCTTCGTTTTACTTTTCATTTAACGATAGCTAGCTTGGTTAGCAAGTGGAAGTTATATGATATAGCCTCCTGAGAACCAAGGAAAACAGAATCTTCCCATTTAACTTTTTTGTGATTTCCTTTCTCTTCGGAGCTAAGCCCAGGATGTCCTCTATTTAGTCCATCAGGACTTGGTAGGCTAGCTCACCTAAGTCAAAAGATATTGACCAATGTCCTCTGTAAGGTCCATTACAGAGGTTCTCAGGAGCAGAGAAAGATACTTGTGATGAGTATTACTTAACATCAAAATAAAATACTAACATTTCTCTCACTGGAGTACAAAATTCTTGGACTAGCTGTTAGTACCCGTATATCATAATGGTATAAATAAATGCTCTGAAAGGCACTAACAAGACAAAAATAGTCCAGAGGTTGAGGCCGGTGATTTGAAACATGTAAACCAACATCTGTACTAAATCTGGGCATTTTAAGGTGCTGGTTTAATGGGACTGACTCACATTTTGGAGAGAGTCACAAGTAGTCTTTCAAAAAGAAACATATCTGTTTTTGGCGTATCTGTGCCAAACATTTTTGTCATGGAGATCGTCAGTTGGCCAAGACTTGCTTCCCCAAGTCAAAATGCCATTAAGGTCCCAGAGTCAGCCTTAACAAAGACTTGGTTAGGCCAGTACAACTCGAATCAGAGTTAGACTTTTTCAACTTTATTATCATTTCAGTTGTAAGCAGTGCTACAGCTGCATACATAATCACATGGATGGAAATGTTTCTCTAACAGAATATCTACCTGGTAAATCGTTTTTTCAAATCAAGGTGCAACACAAAACACATCTCCATATGTGTAGATGAGAAAATTGGTTGCTGTTCAAAGTCTGTAGTTCCTACATTTCAGGCTGCTATCTGGCTAATGTTCAGTGTCACTGTCAGCCAATGATGAAGAGTGATGTTTTCAAATAACAGGTCCAAGCTCCTGTAAGGCTTTATATTTGTCTTATATCTTAATCAGTGGCTAGATTGTGCAATCCAAAAGAAATCAAATACACAAATGTAACGAAGTGAGCTCTTCCAAGAAAATGAAACGTAGGTGTGATTGCTCTCTAAGGGCGTTTTCACACTCAGGCTGACTGAACCTGAGGCGATTCGCCCTGAGAATTCAATACATTTGTTTAAGTGTGAAAGCTGCTGTCACACCTGGGTCTGATCCAGAAGAAGGATAGTCTTGGGTCTGTCACAGTTTTCACACTTGGTTCAGATCCTAGAATCCATACCTACAATTGTGGATTTTTCTTCAGATGCTAGACTGGATTGGTAGTTTTGTTATCTGTATATTTTGAAAATATAAAGATTAGACCCTGTCCAGTTGCTTCCAGTTAATCGGAAATTGTAAATGCTTTTCTAGCTGTTTTTTTTACTCAAAAGTTAGCTTTCACATTTGGACTCCATGGTGCTGTGACTACTGATTTATCAAGGAGAACTGAAGAACTCATTGACTGGAAAGAATAAAATCTTGTGCAACTTATTTTATGGAGTAACCAGATGTTCACATACATTTTGGTCAACAGACCATCAGCATTAGCATGAGCATGAGCGTTAGTGTTATTCTCCGTCAAGTCCAAAATGAGCCTAAACAACTGGCAATCCTGCTCTCTGAGCTCAAGAACTTCCTTTTGGCTCCGTACACACATGAAAGAGCTTAAAGGAAATAACTATACGGGTCATCTGGATTTTTCAGATGAATGAAACTTTGATTGTGAAAACAGTCCTTTAAAGGCATTTGGACACCATTTTACCGACAGGACAAAAGACACAGTATGGAAGAGAGCCAGAGATTAATCATTACGATGGACCGCAGGCGATGCCAGGTTTTAACTAGCTACATGATGCTACGCTGAGATGCTGAGATGCCTCGGTGCCTCGGTGCCTTGACAGAAAAAATTAAAAACCCAATCGCGCTTCTTTGACACTGTGTGACATTTTCCACAGCAACCCTGACCAATAGGAGCCCAAAGAACTTTCCACACACAACACAGTGAAGTAATGAAGGTTTAACAACCCACCATTTCTACTTAGGATAAGCCACCAACTGTTCTGGTAGGTTATTGCTGGCACCTCCTTTCCAGTGGTATAACATGACGCTCAATCACAGTGATTGAGGCCATGTCCACACTAATACTTTTTCGTTTGAAAACTCACTTTTTCTCTCCATTTTTGGCCTTCCATCCACACCCGACAGCGTTTTTGGTCAAGGAAAAACACAGCGTTTTGAAAACGCTCTCCAAAGCGGACACATTTTCGCGTCGCAGTGTGGACAGCAAACCCGGAGCGTTTTCGAAAACGATGACACATTTTAGTCATGTGATGCAGTCATGTGACCAATTAAACTAAGATAGTGGAGGGCATTATACAGCAGTTGTTTTGTTTGCACTCAATTTTGAATATCAGTCTCTCCATCTCCATGCGCCAGATAACTTTTCTTCAAATTATTTAATTCTCACTCGCTTTTGCAACTTTGTACTTTTGTGTTACTCGTAGCAACAATTCCACCTCATTGTTAGTCCATTTTAAAAAACTCAGTGCTTTTCCTCCACCTTTTGCCGCAACGTTTCAAAGAGCCGGAAAGTAAATAAACGGCAGACAGAAAAGAGGCAGGTCGAATCGTCTTGCGTTTCACGCATGGCAGTAGTGGAACGTAAGCGTTTTCGGACGTTTCAATGTGGACGCACAACTCTGTGCAAACGACTGAAAACGATAGTGTGGACGCGGAGCATTTTCAGAAGAAAACGCCGTTTTCAAATTTATCTGGGCCAGTGTGGACGTAGCCTGAGTGTGAGTGTAAACCAACATCACAGACTGGTAGAAGGTCTGGAACCAGAGAAGTCATATTATAGCTTTGATTTAATTTCTAACAAAGTGATTGATTTTTAGGGTTATTGTAGATGTATGAGTTGTTGTACCCTCTCCTTCCCTTAAGCAAACTTTCTGGTTTGAGATATTGAGACTTCATCAAAATAAAATATTCTCAGCATGAAGAATGGTGTTCAGGACGTGCACATTAATTTAGGATTTTCAAAGGTACCGTCATAAAAGGCTGTCCAGCAGTTGAACACAGCACGGTCATCTGCATCCATCTTCCAGAACGTTTATAATTTGTGTTGCTCTCTGTTCTGGATGAAGGCCGTCAAACAAAGGCCGCAAAGGCCAGCTTTCCCTTCTGTGGTGTACGTGATTCCAAAAATAAAGTGACAAAAACATTTCCATCGACTCAGACAGGGAGTGGGTTGCGCGTCCCAGAAGAGTGAAGAGGAGCGAGCTGAGGGTCCTTTTTCCAAACCTGTGCCACCCCCGCTGCCACCTCCACCCCAGGCAAGCTGCCAGAGCGGCTCAAGGCTCAGAGCTGCGCTGAACCGCCATGGCAAGGCTTAATGTTCCAGGTTCCTCTGCCCTCGGGGCATCCTCCCATACACAACCCAACACACAAAACACACTTTGGGGAGAGAGCTGCATGTCTGACTCTGTCAAGGCAGGGCAGCATCCTCCAAACTCTTCAAATGCTCCGCTTGGCTTCGCTCTGCTTGTCTCACACAACAGCGATAATTCAAACAGACTGAATTCCCTGATTTAAAAAGTTTGTTGATAAAACACAAATTTGAACATTTTTACTGTGAATTATGACTGTAATACAGAAAATACTTGAAGCAACATTTTGTGTGTTTGTGTTTTACTTAAAAAAAAAAAAAAAGAAAACTAAAACTGGTGTAAAAATGTGACAGTCAATCTTTGTTTGTCACTGGTCACTAAAAAGCTGCAGATATCTTATTATGTGATCCACATTACAGCATAATATAAGTTAATTCAATTCAATTTTATTTGTATAGCACCAAATCACAACAACAGTCGTCTCAAGGAGCTTTATATTTTAAGGTAGACCCTACAATAATACATACAGAGAAAAAAACAACAACAACAATCATATGACCCCCCCCTATGAGAAGCACTTTGGCGACAGTGGGAAGGAAAAACTCCCTTTTAACAGGAAGAAACCTCCGGCAGAACCAGGCTCAGGGAGGGGCGGGGCCATCTGCTGGGAAGAGAAAAAATAATTTATAATAACAATATCATTAAAAAATGGAGGCAGAAAAACAACTAACAGGCTGACAGTAAAATTACTGAATCTGTTAAACTGAAACTCCATGAAATGAAGAAATGAAGACTAACACTGCGGCACTATTATTATATGTTACTGTCACATTTTTAGTACTATAATATTAATATCAGGGGCCCTCTTCACTGATAAATGTCTGTAATGGCCAGGTGTGTTTTACAACAGATAGGCCCTGGTCCTGGTATAGTGTTACCTGCTGTATTGTAGTCTTGTGTTGTATAAACAGCAAATTCCTAATCAGTGAATCTCTTAAGAGTAAAACTCAAATTTAATTTGGAGAATAAATGAAAGTTTTGAGAGTAATATCTGAATAGTTTCCCCTGATTTCACGTCGGTACATTCAGGAATATTTTGGAAGGATCAAATTGTTTGAGTAGTGTATCTCTAAAAGTTGATTCTGTGACCTCCCAGCCCATTGTTCCTTCGGTGGGCTGGTTTCAGTCATTATGCAAATGTACTGTTTATAAGATTGGAAACCTGCAGTCAGCTGAGACTAAAGAAGTCACCTGGATGAGTGACAAAATGTTTCTCCCACTGAAAACGCTATGAACAGATGAACAGAATGCACTTTTGGAGATTTACTTACCTGGATGATTGAGCATGCATCAAGACGTTTGAGTAGTGTAATTCTGAAGTAATGGAAAATTTTATATTGTACAGACAATTAGGTTTTAAGTGCTATTGTCTGGATTAGCCAACAAATTCTGAATTATTGTGGTATTCCCAAAATAACAAATTATGGATGGCAGTTTGTAATGTTTTTAGTGTTCGTAACATTTTTTTTGACAGTTAATGCA
Organism: Haplochromis burtoni; assembly: GCF_018398535.1. Taxonomy (NCBI): domain Eukaryota; kingdom Metazoa; phylum Chordata; class Actinopteri; order Cichliformes; family Cichlidae; genus Haplochromis; species Haplochromis burtoni. Next base: position 1,067,861 of record NW_024582404.1, on the reverse strand, counting down.
TCAATATAAGAGGTCCATACAGACAGAGCAAAGAAATAGATTTTCTGTGACCCCATAGCCATGAAACTTGAAAAAAAAATGAATAAAACATTTCTTACACATTTCAGTGCATGTGCATCGTTAAATGTAAGCTGCTTTAAAAATGCATGATTGTGTGTTCAGAGTCTGTTTAAAATTTTGGGGGTTGGGAGGAATAAAGAAAAGTTAAAAACATGTGGGATGAAAATGACAGATGACGTGGAATACCTTGAGGAGGGCTTGTCAGCATCATTGACACCATACAGCCAGATCCACCCCTCCAAACCCACGGAGGTCTGGGATGGCTGCAGGACCGCTGCACAGAGCAGCAAATCAAAGGCAACAGCAGCAAACAGCACAGAAGGGTCCCGATGGGCAGCGGCATGCGGACGCCAGCAGCGAGCAGAGCAGGGGAAGGCTTCCTTTAAAGCACTGGGACACAGCTGCTGCGTGCAGGGCGTCTGAGGTGTGTAATTTGTGAGTGTTCGGGGGTGTGTGGCCCCTCTCAGGCTCCCTGCACAGGGAGAGCAGAGAGCACTGCATTCCATAAGTGCATCAAAGTTTCCTTTCAGAGACAGAAACACACAGAGACAGCAAAGAGTACGAGAATTCAGGGGGGTAGAGGGTTGACTGACAGACTAGAAAAACCGAATCAAAACAAAAAAATTAATCCAATGAAAGCTCCCAGGACAATCGTCCAGGCTGGGAAAGTTTTTGGATCGTGTCCAGCGAGAAATATTCAAAAGATGGGTTGAAAAAGTGTCTTTTTCCGAGAGCTAACGAGTTGTTTTGACAGCGACATGAAAAAGGCCTCTGTGAGGAAGACCTCCATCATGGACATTCATGAGCTGCAAATTTACATGTGGTCCAGAGATCCGCGTGTTGTGGGATGACACATTTTTACCACGGTGCAGCTTTGGCTCCTAAAAATAAATAAATAGGAAGCACACAAGGATTGATTGGAACTGGAAAAACAATTCAACACCAGCAATTTTGCAGGCACAGGAAGTTACAAAGTTTGGTAAATGCTGAATACAAATAATTTGTTTATTTATTTATTTATTTATTTATTTTTTGCCTGTCCCGTTTGGCTCTTTTGCCATCAGAATTGTTGTCTAAAGGCAAAGAAAGATGCCCAACGGATTTTACTTTACCAAACTGACCATCCCAGCCTTGCCGTAATGGTCCATTTGATTCACCTTTTATTGTTTATTTTATTTTCACTTACTGAATACGGGACAGACTTGACTGAGAGGGAGAGGGAAAGAGAAACAGCTGAGAAGAGGGACGGGGGAGAAGGGCAAAAGACAAAAACCAACAAAACGGGCAGAGGAAAAAAAAATGCATATATCAATCACCTGGATCACCTGCTGAGAAAGAAAAAAGAAAGCAAGCAGAAGAGAACAAGAGTAATAGAATAAACAACATCACAATGATATATGGGAATATGACAGTAAATACTAAATATTAAACATTATTGTGCAGCACATAAGATCAACAGAACACAGTGTGCTTTGAGGTAGGAGCCAAAAAGGGTGTAGTTTGTGGGTGTGATCACCCGTGTGTACACCTGTGGAGCATGGACGCGCTTGTTTTTTTTTGTTTTTTTAAAAGGTTCCTTCATGTAATAATCTGCTAGAGGGTGTGGGGGGGCCACAGCCCCGTCCTCCAGGGCGTGAGGCAGGTGTGGAGGAGATCAAAACTCCAGACATCCAGAGGCCCCCAGAACACAAGAGACCAAGGAAGACCAACAGAGGGGCAGCTGCGCCACTGTCCCGGAAAGAGCTGAGGAGAGTCCCAGATGAGGGCTCACTCAGCAGCCGCGGAGCAGAAGCCAGGGGGAGTTGCAGTGACGAGCCCGTGAGCTCCGCCGGCAGCCAGCTGCGCCTGAGTGACCGAGCCCCAGGCCGAGAGGCCGGGGGCACCCCACCTCCGAAGTGGCCCGAGCGAGCCCCAGGCTCCAGGCCCCGATAAGCGGCCGCCAAGGAGTGAGCCGGTGTGTACCTGGATGCCCATCCCCGGACACAAAGAACCACCAACGCACCGATGTCTGAGGGGGTCCGCCACTGGCAGGGGAAGTGGTGGTAGGGGGAGATAGGCCTCCAAACCTTGGAGGGCCTGAGATGTCCCCAGAGAGGTGGCGCCTGACACCCAACCTGACATATAGACACAGACATACAGGCACACACAGACACAAACATCCATTCCCACCCTTCATGCTCTCATATGCACTTACTCCACACTCAACCAACGTGGAGACAGACATAAAGAGACGTTGTACACACGATCACACTCCCCAAGCGTACTCTACAAACCGGGTCTAGGTGCCCCCGCCCCTGGAGGGGGGAACTGCACCCAGACCCAGGTGGTGTTTCCCTTTTCCCTGCGGTGGGGGGAGGCAGACCGCCCCGACTCCGCAGCAGCAGGAAGGCTCCACACTCCAGACCGCAGTCGGACGGCCAACTCCTCCTCCTAGCCCCCCTGCTCCAGCAGGTCGCAGAGAACGGGGGTGAGAGAAGACTCCAAACCTCCCTCCACCCGCTCATTGTAATGTTGATGCATGTGTGTTCTAAGGTGCATTTAAAACCCAGGAGGGCATGGAGCTACCTGCCAGAGAGCAGCAGGTAAGCGCATGGTCCCTCCTGCTAGCCCTCAATGTCTACGTGTATTTAAAATTGAGAGGTGGGCAACGATGCCAGGGGTGGGGTGTACACCCTGATGGTACTTTGGACTCCGTGTATCGTGCCCACCCCCCAAGATCCTATATGTATGTGTAATGAGAGTGTGAGTAATGTGAATGTCTAAGTTGTGGGATAAAATTGAGGCAGAGGCAGCCAGAAGGAGACAGAGGCCTCCTCTGCACCCTGGTGACATACCCCTACTCCAAGGCCCTGCATGTGTGGGTGGTTGTGGTGGAGCGGGAAGAGGGAGGCAGCTGGAGATGGGGAGGGAAGGAAGGGAGGGGCAAGTGACCCCTCCCTGGGGCCAGCTCCCCCGCTGACCCCAGTAGGCACCCCCATACTCCGCGACCCGCCAGGGAAAGGGGGCCCAGGCCCATCCAGACCGGGCCCAGTGCAGCAGCGCCGCCCGGCCCCACAGAGCCCGGGACAGTCCACCCAACCCCACCACAGAGAAAACTGCACCCACCCCACCATCCACTCATCTTCCAGACTACATAAGACAATAAACACCCAGGCTGAGATCTTCCTCCACCTCTCCTGTATCTCCCCCTCCTGCAGAGGGAGCTCCTGGGGAGAGGAAAGCTCCTGCAAGATGTGACAATCTCCCCCACCAGTTGAAGAGCCCCCCAGGTGGCTCGATGCACCGGCGGCACCCTGCTCCAGGGCTGGGCCCCCATGCACCCACCCGCCCACAACCCCGGCAACACACCAACCAGGACCCAAGCCCCCGAGGCCCGGTCCGGGTCCCAGCCCAGAGACGGAGCGCCCCCAGAACCTCACGCCCATCCCGGACCCACCCAGGGCCAGCCAGGCTACCAGGTCAGTAACCCACGTCCGTCAGCACAGACCCTCCCCTAGCCCCGCTGCACGCAGCCGCGAGGAAACAGTCACCGGAGAGCCAACAGAGCCCCTAACCGGACATGACCGCTACCCCGGGTTGAGCCCCCCAAGGAAGATGCCTCCGGGGAACCCCCCGACGCCCTAAGCCTGTCCCTACCCCCACACCAATCACAACAGTGAAGGCGGGACCAAACTATGACCCCCCACCCCCACTAGGTGATGGAGCTGATCAAAGGAGCCCAGAGCAATTGATCTGATGTGGTGGCAGAGGCTGTATCAAGACTAATGTAATCTAATAGATAATTTCTATATTGGTTAGAATTAAGATTATTTTTATTTTTCCAGTTCATGAGGACTGTTTTCTTGGCTATGCATAGGGCAGTGAAAACCATATGGGCGATATTCTTTTCTGAAGTGACATTATCTAAGCTGCCCAACAAACACACTAAGGGGGAAGTTGGAATGTTACATTTCAGACACTTCGATAAGAAATAATTTGTTTATTTTGTACAAGAACAGCTTTAACCTGTTTAACCCATATCTAACTGTTTTTTCCCATAAAGAAGTTATTATTTTAAGCTCAAAAACACCACGGCATTACTCAAGCCTGGTCAGCGCTCTGTGCATGGGTTATTCAGCAAGTCATAAACACAACAGTGGTGGTACGGATTACAAGTGTTTCACTTTAAGCAAACCCTCCTCTGATTTGCTGCCGCTTCATTTAAACAACTGGTAGGCGGGACTTGGATGTGTGCCTCGCTGACATGATTGATAACCACAAGTAGAAAAAACTGCCTGAAACTGAACATTTAGAACAGTGATTACAAATATGTATTATTTGAAACTTGCCCTCTTTGATATTCATATCCATGTTTGTAATAGTTCCTTAAATAGTTCAATACATCATTTTTGCATCTAAAAGTGGGTGGAAAGTGAGAGGTGAACAGTCACCCTTTCATTTATTTTTTCCACTCAACAAATTTTGTTGACTGACGTCTATATTGCAGCCACTGCTAAAAAGTGAAAATTTAGCTACACACTAACATGTCCATGATAAACACTTTATTTGGTTGTTAAATTACTGTGATCAGGCCACTAAATAGATAAAAACAAAAACAAAACAAAAAACATGCATCTGCTTTTTATTTCCTTGTAACAAGAACTTTTTGGTTCTAAATCTGCTGAGTGTCTAATGCAGTGGAGAGGAAAAATATCCTTCAGATCTCCTTTCCTTTAGAACCAAACTAGTATTAAAGAGGTGGTTTTTTTCTTGTTTCATGTTTCAACCCAATCTCAGTCAACAAAACTTTTTGCTGGGTTAGTACTATGAATTAACTGTGGTTAGACTGGAATGCCCCGACTGTGCACTTTAAAGAAGTTCTGACATGATGATAAAAGGGATGTAAAAGGGAACTGTGTTGATGATAATCCCTGTTTTAATATAAACAGTTCTTTTGTAATTGTCAGAAAAAAGTTCTGAGAGCTAATTGTTGTTAGTAGGGTGGATACCACATGGGCATAAATATCAAAAAATGCATCTGTGTCATTCTTCTGCATGTTGTTCTCTGGCAAACAAACTCCTTATACTTCAAAATGAATTCAAATAAATCAAATTCAAAGCTGCTTATTTGTGTTCGTCAGTTTAGCTGAAGTTTGTTAAATTGTTTGTTTACTTGAAGCTTAAATACTATAAATATGGTTTACTGTATTTTTAAATTGTGAGAAAAATGTTTCCATGTGTGATCATGTGTCATTTTATTTTATGACTCCTATACGGGTCCAAAACCTGAGGTGAGAAATTCATTCTGTCCTTACAAATGGGTTTAGTACTGTACAGCCTGCGAGATGGGACTATAATGTAAAAGGAAAACGTAACTCTTCCAGTAAAGCCTGAAAAGGAGGGGGAATTGGGGGGCACCAACCCAGGACATGCAAGCAGTCACCAGGGATCCTTTAACTTCTGACCCTGGTCGACATGGATAACCATGTCTGACCATAATTGCTTTGAAACAGCCACTCCTTCAAGACATTTAGGCTGAGAGAAGGATCCTGGCCTTAATGAGTGACCTCTGAGTTTGACGAAGCAGTGCCATTGCCCCAGGCACCTTATTCTCGGGACTTACTCGGGGGTCATGTGCCCGGGGTACATCGACCTCATTCTTGTCACTTCAGGCCTAAGCAGACAGTGTTGTCCTGCACACTTTCTATGTGGGGGAGATTTCACAGCAGATTTACCTCATAAACACCATCATCCTCCCTTCTGCTCTCTGGGGAATCCCCTAATTCCCACTGTGATCTCCTTTGTCTTTGTTGTTGCGCATCTGAGCTTGGCACGCACCCCAAGCCACCAGCCCCCTTTTGTCTTATGTGGTTTTGGGAAATGGGGCAAAGAGCACAAGGCTTTCTGGAGCAAAGAATGTGCAACGTGTTACGAGGACGCCTGCCAGGAGAGAGGATGGTTGTAAGACCCTGCTCTGAGTTTTAATTGGTCTCATATTCTTGGCCTTCAGCATGCAAAAATTGAAAGCGAGTGTGAACAAAAGGCAGCAGAGTGGGGAGTAGGATGTGGCACGATTCAAGTCCTGATTGTTTTATACAAGAATAAGGTTTGGCGTTAAGAGTTTAGATTCAAACCAAGCAGAATATCAGATAAAACAATTACACAATGCAAATAGATGGGGCACCAAGGAGTAGTTGCAAAATAGCTCTTTCACTGCAAGCGCAAGAGATTTCCTAATTTTGCATGTAGATAAAGCAGTCTTCTATAATTGCAGTGGGTTATTTAACTCCAGAGTTTAGAAAACTGAGGCAGCACTCAGGTGTATCTGTTTAAACTGCCTCAGGAGGTTGAAGCAACTTTGGGTGGCAGCAAACGTTTCACTGCTAAGCCAAGTATGCAACCCATTTAAGTGTTTGGACTCAGTTTGAATGTAAGCTACTAATGGAGCGTAACACGTACATGCACACCTCCCAACCCCCTTGTACTTGAGTGCCTTTTGGTGTTAAGCTAACATGACTTGAGGCTCAGGCACTGCAGCTCAATGTCCAGCTAAATATTGCTGAGATTGGCCTGAGTTTACTGGTATTGTAAGTGCACCCATTTAATCCCGCAGCCTTGGACCACACATCCACAGTGCTCATTACTGTCACAGCCCTTTAATATTAGATTTTAATATTGGCCCTTTACGATTGATTGCCAGGAGGGATGTGCAGGGATATTTGACGATCATCTTTCCAAACCTCTTATGTTAGCTTTGGAAAAACGGACGCCGTGGCCTGGACTCGTGTCATCCTATGTGACCGGTAATCGCATTAAAAGTTCACACAGTAGGCAGAGATGAAAAAACTGTGCTGTGCCGTGGCTGTCCTCAAACGGATTCCATGTGAGGAGAGATGATGTGGCTCTCTGGTGTACATTACAGGGACATGGCTTCAGGCTGAGATGGGGCTTGTTAGCTGATGGTCCTATATAGTTCCTCAGAGAGTGAAGTCACAGACGGGACGTTAGCCGAAGAAACAGCAGCCTTGTGAACTGAAAATGCAATGACAGCATCCAATTTTGTTTCACAAGGTTTCACCTTTTAATGATTACAAACTCTTTAAATACTAAGGAAAAGGAGGTTACCAATTTTACTCCAAAGGCACTAATGAACTGGTGAGATTGAATGTTAGGTGAAATCTAAAGAATCATAATACAGTTACATTGCTACATAAAAGTCAAACAAATCTTACTAAACAAGTTTCCTGGGATTACTCTTAAGTAATGTTTGCCAGCACTAAGGTTAATAATCATCTTCATTTCTTGACATCTGGATGTAATATGTATACATTTTATAGTAGGTTGCAGAAATTCCTTACTTAACCTAGCTGGTGGTTAGCATACTGTTGTTGCTAATAGCTTGTGATATCAGGTTTAGAGACAGCATCTTAAAAATAAAGCATAAAACTATCAGTTAGTACAATGTATATTTATTATAAATAGGCTTGGATAATTATTCATTTTGAGAGGTTTGGTACAATTTCTTATGTATAGAGTCAGAAGTCAGAAGCTAATTAGCAAAGCTAACATAAGGAATGGAAGCTGCTAGCTTGGCTCTGTTCAAAGTTTAAAGCTTGGCAACGTCTCTAAAGCTCTCTAATTAACACTTTTCTTTTGTTTAATTGGTTCACAAACACAAGTATAAAATTAACAATGTCTGGCTTTACAGCTATAATAAATTAAACTTATGCGGAGTATGTCCTGGCTATCCTTTTTGCAACCGCTCTGTGACAGGGCTAAGATTGATAAACTTCTGTTCAAAAAGTACAGAAATCTGTCCCCTAGTACAAAAATGTTGTACTAGCACTCAAAACAAAGAAGTTTTCCCCAGGTAGCCAGGTTTACAGTAGCCATAGTTTTCATTCATGTGACTCCTTATCCTGGTGGGCAAAACATGACTCCATTGTAAATAATGGAATAAATGCTGTGTGGGGAGCAAAGAAATTATTCACTGTTGAAGCGAAAGTAAGCGCTCCATAGCTAGCTTAAACAAACTACCACACATAAATCTTACATTTTGTTGTCTTGGACATTTAAGGATGTAGAGTCAGAAGACTTGGCATTAATTTATCCTATCCGGTTGTTCAGTCTGACGTCACTAGCCGTGTCTGGACCTAAACTCCGCTGCAGGTCCATATATCAAACGATCACTATGGCATTACTGAGAGTTGAAAAACTGTCTAAAGTCTTTCATCTTTAATAAAATGATCAGCGTTCTGCTCTACCAGGTGTAACAATTGAGTTTAACATCCAGGCATCCATGAAAAGGAATTTATGACATTTAACGAAGTTAGCAGGGAGTTAGCTCGCTAGCTTCTATCTAAATACAATATAGCATGTCCTGACTGCGGCGGTTTGGAAACAAATTAAAACGTACAGCTCTGTTATCACTTCCAGCATAAATGAAGACAGAAAACTAAACAGCAGTGACGTTTGTAGGGTTACTGAAGTTGGGCTAGCTGGTATATAATGATGTGCTACGTGACCGCTAGCGACACAGCTATGTTAGCATATTATAAACAAGCTAACTTTTTTTCCACTCGATAAAAGTTAACGTGAGTGTTCTCGGTGGTCAGGAACAAATGTAATCGCATGGCAGGATGCTGTAAAAAGACCAAACTTCAGCCAGGAGAACAACTGAGATAATCCATCCATAATACGAGGTTAGTCATTCATATACTGCTGCATGGGCTGGGCTGCAGTTACATCCTAAGGTTTTAAAAACTGACCTTAAATAAATGATTAGCGGTAATAAAGGGAGGTCAACAGTGATCACTGACTGTTTTAGGAGCTTTTTGAGATCAAATAGAAGAAAATACATAATATTAAACATGTTAACAACACAAAAGCCATATTAAACGCAGACTACTTTAGGCCCGGAAGTAGGATTCGTCACGTCATCACTGAACAACCGGATTAATGTTGCATCAGTAAAGTCGACCAAGTATTTTTCCAGTGTCAGGTAAATCATTCCGACATGAACTACAGTGGAGAAGCAGGGTTCGGTGCCATTTGGCCTGTAAGGCAGGGTTAGGAGAGGTGTTCACATGTTGGTGCAATACTCTATGCTCTTCTAGCAGCTGTAAATAAATGCAGATTAGTGCATCCGAAGGCACAGCAACTATCTGGAGTCGCGGCTAACTTAAACTAGAAGACAAGTTTACGGAATTTTTCAAAGCTGGCATTCTTGTGCCATCATCAGCACTCTACATATCTTTAAAATGGAAAAATAGAAAACTATTACAATATCCAGCATGACAGGTACATCAGATGAGTTTCATAGTAATAACAGTTTCATGCTATTGTAGCTGAAATGAAATAAAGCACATGCAGGCGAACTAAACAGATGTTTTTCATCATCCTTTCAGCCTAAGCTACAGACTCTGGGTGAGGTTCACTACAGTTTGTCACTGTGATTTCTGTTTGTTTGCTTCTTTCTAGGTTACAGGAGTTTGAGTTGGAGGACTGCTTGTGTTCTCTGTCCTCCAAACTCTAAACAGCGGCTGAAGTCACTTATGTTCCCTGGCCAGACATGATTATTCATGGATGTTCTGATACTTCTACAATACCTTGCAAGTGTTTTCACTTACTCAGGCATAGCAAGACGGAATGTGTCGACGTTATTGATTACACTTTGGAAAACTGTAGGAATCAAAATTGCATTTTACCTCTGCCAGTATATCTTAGCTCACACGAGGAGTGATTAATCAGCACTGTCTTCCTATCAGAGCAGGGAAAGTTTCTGTCATATGTTTCCACACAAGTATCTACATGTGTTGTATAATTTTTTAGAAAAAAAATAAAACAATAAAAATAAATAAGAGAGGAGACTCTGTTAGGGTCAAACAAAAGGCTGAGAGCACATAGCACACAGATATAGCACTAGCACATAGATATAATATTGAGAAATAATAAAAAAAATTATTAAGTATTTTAAGCATTTAGCATTGCACAGGTATGGGAGTGCACTAATTATTGTGACCCATGGGAATTCACACTGTGTCATGACAATAGCAGAAAACAAAAGTGACCTTGAGATAATAAAAGCAGTCGAGATGTTAGCAAAGTGTGCAGGCAGAAGCAATGTTTACAGGCTGAAAAGCATTAAATATACAGTGACGCTGATTGGCAGATGAATTTTGCAAGCCCTAAAGCCCTAAGTGGTCTTTGCTGTGATCAGAATCAGGTTAGTCCAGGAAATTGACCACTACAGTTTGTGGTAATTAGCAGTTTCAGCAAGCTTTCATGTTGCAAGCATATGTCTTCTTTCTGGATCGTCATGGTCCTCGGTTTGTGACCCAGCGTTTATGCGTTTGGACTTTTGATTTTGGTTTATTTCATATTCTGAGATTAAGATTCTGTTCCTTGTTTTGGTTATTATTATTCTTATCCCTCTGTTTAATATTTGTATTGTTATGATGTTGCCTTAGTTTCTTATCCAATCTTTAGGTTTCTGTTGTCATGCCTCCTCTCTGTTTCATGCCCCATGTATAGTCATGTCTCTGTGGTTGTTTATATTTTCAGTGTGTCCCTCGCTCTCTCTGTGTTTAGTCAGTGTTTGTTCCCCTGTCTCATTAGACTATTGTCCAGCTGTGTTCCCCAGGTGTTTCCTCTCTGCCCTGATTCCCTCATGTGTATATATTGTCTGTGTCTTTTTGTGTTCCTTGTCGCAATTTCCCTCTTGTTGTGTGTCCTGTCCATAAGGTAATTCCCCGTCTGTTTAGTATTTCCCAGTTAGCATTCCCAGTTTAGTTGTTTGACTGCAAACTCATCAATAAATTTGTTTTGAGTCTAGTTTGAGTCCGCAACTCTCCCTGACATGCATTCTGTGTGTCTTACACATCCATCCATTTTTGTCCTGCACTAATCATAATCATTTACATGCTACAAACATGGTAAGCTGCCTTTTACTTTACTTTCTTGTGTTTCCTTCTTTAGCCCTCTGAGGCCTGAGTCCCCATAGGCGATGACTCTAAATCTACCTTGACTCTGTGTTTTGGGGGGAAAAGGGATATGTGTCACTTAGAATGATGATTTTCTTTGTTTTATGATTTCCTTGATTCATGATTGCCACGCTTTAAAAAAAACACATAACTCTACAATTAGCGTAAGGGTTGTCAGCAATGATGACTTAAGACTTAAGAGGTTTAAAAGTGTAAGAATTTGGATTTGGAAATCTGAGCATCTCCGTAACACCCGAAGTGGCTCTAGAATAGTGTCTGAACTACAAAATCTTTGTCTCCCTCCAAAGACGCTTTTATAGATGTTCTGTTTCTCTTGTGTACTTTAATAAAAAGTACAGAAAGTACACCAAGTGGTCACATAACTAAAAGCACCTGGCTCATGTTCCCCTTTGGGCCATCTCTGAGCCAAAAGAGCACAGAGTGCCTGATGTCTGTCACCAGGACCTTGACAGGGAAACGTTTGGTCTCATGGACCAGCACATTCCACTTGATTGCATTGGAGTCTTTGGAGTATTAATCTTTCTTAGCATGTTCGCTGGGCTTTTCCTGAGTGCTCCTGTAGGAGGCTGCTGTCATTGTGGAGTGCCAGTGGAGGTGAAGGTTTAGGTGGTGCTTTGTGTGGAAAGAAAAGAAAGTGATACAAAGTAATATATGCATGAATGTTAGGACCTAACGTTTGGAGATTAATACTTCTTCACCCTTCAGTGATTTTAATGTTGCAGCTGATGCCTGTAGGTTTGCTCTAAAAATCTTCAAACTCAGAACCCTGAAGGATTTTTTTTTTAATGGGATAAGTAATGCTATAAGAATATAATATGTAAAATTTCACATATATATACTGAATACAGACTGACTCTTTTTTTAAAGTCTCCAACCTTCCTCTGAAGTAATATCAGCGCTACATTAGACAAAAGACTGGTACACTTCAGCTCTGCACTCCCACTGCTTGTGTAGTCTTGGTGCCAGCTGCCAGCATTACCATCTCCACACCAGCAGGCAGAGAGCATCCTCTCCACTTCAGCCTCATCTCCAACTCTGCACCAACTTCAGGATGTTTCTTATTTCACTTTTTGTCTTCTTCAGCTATCGTTGCTGCTCGTGCGGAGGCCTGCTGGCCTTCAAACCCTCCTTGCTAATCATTAGCGACACTGCGCCAACTCCCTCCGCTGTCTCCAGTCTGCACTTTGGAAACCTGAGCAGGAAAAGGCGGTGAGAAAGCAAAGCTGATGGGGACTTGGCGGTCGGCTGGCGACAAGGGCGATGTGCAGTACTGAAAATGGCACCTGTCAAGAGATGTGACGCTGAGGGGGAAGCACACGAGTTCCCTCCCTCCCTCCCACGCCGCCGTAGCCTGTCTGAAGACTTTGTCACATGCGTTAGATAGTCTTGGTCGTCAGCGTAAATGTGGACCGGCAAGCTTGTCAAGTTGAGTGAGGAGGTATGTCGGCGCGGGAAGTCAAGTGTGACTGCTTAGGTAAATCCATTAAAGCACTGTGGATGTTGGGAGGGGGGTTCATTGATTCAGGCAGAAGTGGAGGAAGATATATAGATGCAGATGATATGAATACCTCATCATATCTAACATCCAACAGTCCATAATACAGAGAAAAATGTAACAGGACAAAGATTACAAACTTGTAAGTAAACCACCATCAGCAGCTGAAGAGCTTACAATGCAACAACTACAACTATACGATATATAACTATGAATAAAAGAAATCACAGGTATCTTGTTAACATATCCAGTCCATTTATCTATCATTGAGTTGAATTTATTTGCATTTGCAGCTCAAATTTCATTTTTCGTGCTAATACAACAAATCTAATCTTAGATTGTTAATTCGTTTTTGAAATGGAGCAATTTTTAAAAATAATTCCTGAAGGTAAAAAGTTATTAGTCATTTATTTTTCTAGATCAATAATGCACAGGAAAAGCAATTACCCAATGTACAGTTACCAAGGAAAAAAATATCTATAAAGACTAAAAAACCTTTTTTGTACTTATATCTAAACATGTTTATTTCTATTTCTTTTAAGCATTTTATGTGAGTCTGCGGGCTTATTTTTGGAGTCAGTCTCAAGTGGCCATTAGTGGAACTGCAGGGTTTTTTTCCAGCCATTGTCCTTGAAAATAATGGAATGCAAACAAATCCACATAAGCACAGTAGCTCCTCTTGATATGGTGTTTAAGAAGCTCCAAAACCTTAAACATGCATTTCTTGTTTAATGCTAAGCAGACACAATCAGCTGAAAATACATTATGTCCTCACTCTGAGGGAAAACTGGATGAATATGAAATTTCTATCTTAGTAACACTTCAAATTTCTCAAAGAAAGACAACCATGGCTAATCAATATAAGTTAATTCTGAAAAAAAAAACAATCGAGGAAAGCAGAGTGGTGAAGAGATTTCTCGCTGAAAGGTTTGACACAACACTTACTGCATATCCTCACTTTAGTGATGCATGAAGTATTCAGCGTACATGCATTTAATTAGTATTAAAGTTTAATGCTGCATGTTGCGCTGTGATACTTTCATCAGGCCACCTGTCTTCCTGAAAAGTTGTCCGAGGTCAAACTCTCTCCTGAGCCACGACAAAACAACAATGTGCTAGCAAGTTTTCTTTTAAAGCCGGAAAAGTACAAAGACTTCTGTGACAGGCTGGAAAAAACATCGGCAAGATGAACTGTGAACACGGCAATTGTTCTTCGCTATCTTGCACCGAGTGCCCGGGGCAATTTGAACTGGAACTGGTGGAACAAGGGGGGAAGAGGATTGTGGGTTGCAGAAGAGGTGACGAGGTTGGACGGATTATTTGTTGCTAACTTAAGTGACAGCAAGGCTTGTGGATTTCCTGCTTCTTTAAAAACTGTTTACCCCCCCAAGGGACAGGGTGCTGTGGGACGGTCATTAAGCTGTGAAATGATGGGCCTCACCAATCAGCCCCCGTCAGTCTTCAGCCGCACCGCAGCCTGACATGTGAAGCAACAGCTATTTGAAAGCCTCGTCCACTGTGCTTGGGCGGCTGCGCTCTTGCTGTTCGTTCTCTTTGTCTTTCTTTGTTCCGCTCACTGATTCTATGCCTCTTATTTGATCATTCTGTTGAACACACTTGGATATTTTTGTTAAGTAACCCCACTTTTTAAAAGTCAGAGAAAATGTTTGCACAACGCAGCATTTCTACTTTGAACATTCACTTCAGTCATACTGAAGAAAGTCACTTTAACCCTGTAAGTTTTTGAATTTTTGAAACCAG